>NC_047116.1:68723011-69008011 GCF_902500255.1 Thalassophryne amazonica
TGACCAGTTACCGTGGAGTGACAACGGAGTTACTGGTGAAGGTTGAAGTGTTGAATCTAGGTTTATATACTGCTGAGTTGATGAGCCACAGGTAAGGTGATCAGTTCGCCATCTGGAAACACAGAGAGAGAAGAGGCAGAAACCAAGGCATCACACAACAAGATGATCTGTTCCCTTTGACAAACAGTTTCAGTCTAGTCCATTTGGAATGACTTTGGCAAATTGTGGACACACGCTGCACACCTCGCCAACTTTATCTCATTAATGAATATATCAAATGTCTCTTTCAATCAGCTTTTCTTCAACGCCTCTATAATTATTTTTCAAATAAATGTACAAAGACCACTTGACATTTAGAAACGATGATGCACTTGCACAGAGTGAATGGTGCACCACCGCATATTGTATTATAAATGAGACATCTCTCCAGTTTAATATAGACATATGCACAGTCACAACAAATATGATTCATTTTAAGTATATACTAAACATTACATATCTCAGTGTGTGCATAGGGAATGAGCTTGTTGATTAAATAAAGAGATAACACAAAGGGAGAAGTCAAGTGAAGCTGAATGAAGTTAAATGAATCTAAAATATTGTAATAGTTTTGGCTGTGAAAAGATTACAGCCCCTGAGAGACTCTGTATATAAAACAGAAAGAGAAGGAGGAGAATATTAAAACCATTCTTCCTTTGACTGTGTGATGGCACTCGACAAGTCGGCTCAAATGAGAGGATGAGAGGATTTAATTACTTCATTGCATCATGCAGTACAACCTCTGGCAAAAAATATGCCCCCCCCCCCACACACACAGATGATGTTTACCCAGTGTTGTTAATTTGAAGCAAATATACAAATTACAGATATGACACAAAAACAATTATTTGAACAACAATTGTTTTTGTGTCACCTTTCTGACTTTGTGAAACATCCCTAAAAAATTAATTGAATTACTGTAATTACATGCATATTGTTTACAAGATTAAGTAGAGAGACAGAGAAACTAGAGAGAGAAACTATATCACTCTGTGTTCAGGAAGTAGCCATGCCGCCGCGGTGTGTGCACCTGATCCCGCCAGAGCTCATAGGTGGAGCAGAGCAGGTCCTGATTAGTAGAGCCTGGGAGACCTCTTGGGAAGAGCAGGGGCTGTGTGTGTGTTTCTTCTTGTGTAACTGGATCTGCATCAGGAAGGGCATCCGGTGTAAAACTAGTGACAAATCCCATCGTGGGTCTGCATTGGATCCACTGTCACCCCGAGAAACTGGGACCAGCTGAAACACAAGCAACAACTCGATGCTAAGGAAAAAAATAAACACACACACACACACACACACACACACACACACACACACACACACACACACACACACACACACACACACACACACACACACACACACACACACACACACACACACACAAGAAACAACTTGTGGAATCATCGACAAAAAGAATCACAACACTGTTGCGCCTCTGTTGGGTTACATGATGGTCAGAATGGTTTGAGGTGTAGCCTTCGTGAAACAAAACCAGGATTCTCCATTAACCTAGTATCATCTTTGTCAAAATAATGGTCACCAGATCAATTTTCCAAGATGAAGTTTTTGAGACAGAAATGTTTGCAGAGCACTTGAAGTCCAAGACAAATTTCCCTTAGGGGACAATAAAGTGTATTGTATCTTATCATATACCTATAAAGGATACGCCAATATGATTGGATAAAACACTAAAGAATAAATAGCAATACACCCTTTTCGCGGACGGTAATATTTTTCATACCACCCGAGTAATCAGCCAATCCATGCATATGTTGTGACGTCACGGCATTTGTTACTATTGCCTTTAGTGTACATGTACAGTGGTCACTCGCTATAACGCAGTTCACCTTTCACGGCCTCACAGTTTCACGGATTTTTTTAGTTCAATTTTGCATGCTTTTTCTAGTTTTTACAGTGCATTGTGTTCTGCGTCCTCATCAAGCAGGCCGGTCGCCGGCACCGGTTGGCATCACCGCAAAGGAAGAGCATGCGCATTGTGTTCTGCGTGTCTGTTTATAAGAATCTTCTCGCCCAGAAGAAAAAAGAGCACCAACAACTACCCATAACTGTGTTCTTCACTCGGAATAAGACACCTGCACCGAGGTGTCACTCAGTGGAAAAAGACGCGACAGCGGAGAGACGCCAGGACGAAGAGGCGTGGTCAGAGGAACTGTGAAATACTGGTGAGTCACTATTAATAATTTCTTATGTGTCCAACCTCGTAGGTGTATAAAGTGTATAAAGTGTGTAGTGAGGGGTTTTACAGCCTTAAAATATTTATAATAATTGTAAAAAATAATGCTGACTACTTTGCGGATTTCGCCTATTGCGGGTTATTTTTAGAACGTAACTCCCGTGATAAACGAGGGAAAACCCTTCAGAAAACCATACAAAATTTATCATTTATAGGTATATGATAGAATCGTTATCAAGTTGTTCACCAATGAATATGGCTTTATACACCCTGAAGAAAACCATACACCCTGAGGATGAAGGGTGTATGGTTTTCTGAAGTGATTGTCATGTAATTTTGACGACAAATTTTCACTCGGATTTGCTTGGCCTCCTCTAAAAAACAGACCAACACAAAGAATTTGCTGTTTAATATTTTGTTGTCTAGTGCCATCAACAGATCTCTTAAAACTTGATCATTTAAATATGAAACATAATATACAATTAATTTTCACAATTTACTATTACATTGATGAGCTGATAACTTTTCCTGAAGAAAAGCTTTAACAGTCTTTGTTCTGTCTCATGCTTCATGGTTCTGAAGTGGTTGTGTTTAACCCCTTGGGGTTCTGATAGTTTTTAAGTTATTAGTTAGGATCCTATCCCACTGGACTGCAACTGTTGAAGAGTAGCTGGAGATGCAAATTTGCAACCAAACATGCTGTGGAATTCTCAGTTGGAATGTCACTGAATTAGTACTAAAAACACGTCAGTGCATGTCACTAGAATGTCGGCCAAATGTCAGTATAATATTGCACAGACTCACGGTGAAGATCTCCGTACAGTACATACCACATGATTGGTGCTCAAACGCTGTGCAGCACTCTTGTGAATGTCGAGGGCAGCCTTTGCAAATCAAAGCTCTGCTGATTAGCGTGTGAATACTGCGCACCATTCTCATGATGTCTAACGCCACGCATGACACATTTGGGCACAAAGTGCTCAGCTGGTATTATTTCAATTTTAATTTATTTTCATTTATATAGTGCCAAATCACAACAAAGTTGACTCAGGGTGCTTCACACAAGTAAGGTCTAAACTTACCAACTCCAGAGCAATCACACAGGCGACAGTGGTAATGAAAAACTGAGGAAGAAAATTCAAGCAGACCAGACTCAAAGGGGTGACCCTCTGTTTGGGCCATGCTGCCGACACAATTTACAAAACAATTCACAGAACGAATATACAGGAAATTTTGCCGGTGCACTGGACAGGAGGGTTGCAGAAACAGACACCACACCCATCTCTGGATGGAGTCGCACCTCAAACAGAGAGAGAAAAAAAAACTGAATCAGGCATCAGAAAGCCAACAAAAGTGTAATTTGTCAGCATTAAGCAACAAGAAAAAAAGAAGAAACACTAAGGTGATCACCGGCCACTAGCCCCAAGCTTCACTAAAAGACTCAGAATTTAGATAAAGTTGAGGCAGCGGCCTGCTCCATTTCCAAATTAAATTAATTTAAAAGAGTAAAAAGCAGAGTAACATACTATGCCAGTATGCTAGCCATACAAACGGGAAAATAAGTGCGTCTTAAGTCTAGTCTTGAAAGTCTCCACAGAATCTGACTGTTTTATTGATGTAGGGAGATCATTCCACAGAACAGGGGCACGATAAGAGAAAGCTCTGTGACCCTCAGACTTTTTATTCACCCTAGGGACACA
This sequence comes from Thalassophryne amazonica, assembly GCF_902500255.1. Taxonomy (NCBI): domain Eukaryota; kingdom Metazoa; phylum Chordata; class Actinopteri; order Batrachoidiformes; family Batrachoididae; genus Thalassophryne; species Thalassophryne amazonica. The sequence continues at coordinate 68,726,948 of NC_047116.1, forward strand.
AAGTACTGCTGCACCAGCAGAACGCAGAGCCCAGGCCGGTATGTAGGGTTTAATTAGGTCAACTAAGTAGCAGGTTCCAGGCTGTTAACAATTTTATTGGCTACTAGCAGAACCTTAAAATCTGATCTCACAGGGACAGGAAGCCAGTGAAGAGATGCCAAAATGGATATAATGTAGTCAAACTTTCTGCTTTGTGTCAAAAGTCTGGCAGCAGCATTTTGAACCAAGTGGAGACCCCTAATGCTGGACTGCGGTAAACCAGAAAATAGAACATTGCAGTAGTCCAATGCAGAAGAGACAAATGCATGAATCAGGGTCTCAACATCAGCCATAGACATCATGGGATGAATCTTTGAAATATTTCGCAGGTGGTACAAAGCAGTCCTTGTAATATCTCTAATGTATAGGTCAAAGGACAATGTAAGATCAAAAATTTCCCCAAAGTTCCTCACTTTGTCAATATGATGTATGACACACGAACCTAGGCTAAGCGTTAGCTGGTCAAATTGATGCAGCTGTTTCACTGGACCAACAACCATAATTTCAGTCTTATCAGAGTTTAAAAGTAAGAAGCTGCTAGACATCCAGTTTCTCACTGACGCAACACAATCTTCTAAGGATTTTATGTGGATTAGATTACCAGCAGTTATCAGCATGTATAACTGAGTACCATCAGCATAGCAATGAAAGGTAATCCCAAAACGCCACAATATGTGCCCAAGGGGTGCTATATAAAGGGAGAAAAGCAGGGGGCCTAAGATGGACCCCTGTGGAACCCCAAATTTCATGTCACTAAGGTTAGAGGTAATGTTACTGTACAAAACACAGTGAGAACGACTGGTCAGGTATGATGTTAACCATGCAAGGCCACTGTCAGTAATCCCAAAATGATTCACCAGTCTTTCAAGTAGAATATGATGATCCATGGTATCAAATGCAGCACTAAGATCTAACAGCACCAGAACTGTAGTGATGTCCAAATCCACTGCAAGCAGAAGATCATTCACCACTTTAGTGAGAGCTGTCTCTGTGGAATGACATTTTCAAAAAGTAGACTGCAGTGGCTCGAAAAGATTATTTTCAGTAAAGTGGTCCATGAGCTGCCATGAAACCACCTTTTCCAGAATTTTAGAGCAAAATGATAGATTTGATATTGTCCTATAGTTTTTCAATATACTAGGGTCAAGATTAGATTTCTTAAGTAATGGCTTAATCACTGCAGATTTGAAACATTTAAGAACAGATCCAGACGTTAAGGAGAGATTAAGAATTTCCAGCACAGTTGTCCCAAGAGTGGGTCAGAGGTCCTTAAACAGTTTTGTTGGTATAGGATCAAATAAGCAGCTTGTACTTTTTGTAGACATTATGGGTTTCATCAGCATGCCTATTGAGATACTATCAAATTCTGTAAATCTAGGTAATACCTCAGTAATGGCACCCACCTCAATAGCAGGGTGTAGTTGCTGGGTTAAGGCATGCTGGGATATGTTTAATCTAATGTCTTCTATTTTCTTCTCGAAGTAATCCAAGAAATCTTGTGCTGTAAAAGGAGAGTGAACTACAGGTGGTTGTCCATGAATAAGTGTTGCCACCGTGTCGAACAAGAACATTGAGTTATGCTTGTTTTTGTTGACCAAATCAGAGCAATAGGTCCATTGTGTAGCCAGTAGAGCATGCTTATAGTCTAAGATAGCATCACGCCACACGAGGTGAAATGCTTTTAATTTTGAACTACGCCATTTCTGTTCTAGACCTCTAGCCTTATGCTTGAGGTCACGCAAGTAATCATTGAACCAAGGTGACTGTGTTTTTTTTTTGGGTGGGGGGGGGTGCATGGTTTTAATAAAGGTAGCACAATCATGTCGAGTGTAGTTTTGAGCACTGAGTTTAAACTATCCACAAGACTGGCTACTGATTGTCTACTGGAATTTTCCAAATGTGAAGCTAGAGAGAGCAGCGAACACAACATTCAATAAAGTTAATTTTAAACAATATCACAAAGGGTAGGGTTAGAAATAACTTAATTAATTTAATTTATTTCATTTATATAGTGCCAAATCACAACAAAGTTGCCTCAAGGTGCTTCACACCAGTAAGGTCTAACCTTACTAACCCCCACAGCAAGCACACAGGTGACAGTGGTAAGGAAAAACTCTCTGAGGAAAAAGCCTAAAGCAGACCAGACTCAAAGGGGTGACCCTCTGCTTGGCCCATGCTACTGACACAAATTACAAAACAATTCACAAAACAAATATACAGGAAATGTTGCCGGTGCACAGGACAGGAGGGTTTCAGAAATAGACACCACACCCATCTCTGGATGGGGCTGCACCTCAGAGAGAAAAACACAGAATCAGGCATCAGAAAGACAACAAATATAGTATAATTTGTCAGCATTAAGCAACAAGAAGAACAAAAGAAATACTAAGGTGATCACCGGCCATGAAAACGAGGGAGGGAGACTCCGCTCCTTTTTTCTCAACAAACACACAGCTGTGTCAATAAAGTTAATGACAAACATTTTCACTAAATGCTATTATAAAAATGCTAGTCTGCAATCCTCAGTTAACTTATTAATTTCAGAGTGTACTTACACGTGATGATAATGTCGCTCCAGGTACAGTGAACTACTATGTACAAGTACCCAAAAACAGCAATTTTCTCTTTTTGCCGCAGTAATTAAATGCCAGAACGATACTTGGTATGTTCAGCCACTCCACTATTAGGTTCAGAGATGATGAGTTTATCTGAGAGCTAATCCAAAACTTCACAGTATGTAAGGAGCTTCTTGTGTAAATGATCCTAAAAGCTGTGTGCATGACCGGCTGCATGGCCAGGGCGAGTGGCCTGGAAGTGGCCAGGTCACATGTCTGCAAAGCCTCTATACATAGCATCCTAGGCAGAGCGGAGAATCAGATGTTCAAAGGAGTTATACAACCCCAGTTCCACTGAAGTTGGGACATTGTGTGAAATGTAAATAAAAACAGAATACAATGATTTGAAAATACTCTTAAACCTATATTCAATTAAATACACCACAAAGGTAAGATATTTAAAGTTCAAACTGATAGACTTTTTTGTTTTTGTGCAAATATTTGCTCATTTTGTCATGGATACCTGCAAGACATTTCAAAAAAGCTGGGACAGGGGCAACAAAAGACTGGAAAAGTTGATGAATACTCAAAGAACACCTGATTGGAACATTCCACAGGTGAACAGGTTAACTGGAAACAGGTGAGTGTCATGATTGGGTATAAAACAAGCATCCCCATAAGCAGGGGTATAGCACCAAATTCTGGGCCCTAGGTACTAGCCATATTGAGCACCCCCCCCCCCCCCCCCCCACACACACACACACACCCCACACACCCACACTGATGTGCTCTTTTTTTATCAATGGAAACACCAAATTTCTAATACATAGTCAAACCAGGTCTACATCATGTATACCTTAGATCACACCTGGGAGTCAGAACCCTTTTTAAAGTTGGGGGAACTATATTGAGTTGGTGGGTCTGGGGAACCAAATTGCAGCATTTCCTAGAAAAATGCTGCAATTTGGTGCATCCCCGTGCATTTTAACAGAGATATACCCCAATGTTAACTTGACTACAAATTTAGGGTTTGGGATATAAGATCTGCAGTCATTGCAAAATATCTAATTTAACACAATTTTCCAAAATAAGTAATTAAATAAAAGTAAGTGTAATTCATCACTTAACAGTGTGTAATTCTCTTTGTGAAGAAAAAAAAAACATAATACAATATTCATTCATTCATCTTCTACCACTTAGTCCATTTAAGGGTCGCGGGGGCTGGAGCCTATCCCAGCAGCCACAGAGTGTGAGGCGGGGTACACCCAGGACAGGACACCAGTCTGTCGCAGGGCCACAAACAGACAAACAAACACAGACACACCCACACACACAGCTACAGACAATTTAAAGATTCCAATCCACCTAACCCACATGTCTTTGGATGTGGGAGGAAACCGAAGCACCCGGAGGAAACCCATGCAAACACAGGGTGAACATGCAAACTCCACACAGAAAGGCCACGGGAATTGTACCCACAGCCTTCTCGCTGTGAGGCAACAGTGCTAACCACTAAGCCACTGTGCTGCCCATAATACAATATTCTACAATCAAAACATTAAAGAACAGATTGCCCATCTTATAATGTCATTCACTAAATTCAGTCCATATTAATAACAAACAGACTTTCAGAATATTACTCCCTTAACCTACAACTTGTAGGTTAAGGGAGTACTATACTGTCTTATGAAGTAATATAAAATAATGTCATAATAAAAATGACATATTTTATAAGCCTGTATTTGAAAAAAGAAGGTAATTCGTGTTATTTCTTAGCAATATTAGACTGAATAAATCAATGCAGTATATTTGTGTTTGTTAAAACATAAGGAAAAAGGTTCATTCATATTATATACTCTCTACATTCATACCATAATAGCCCTATTCCTTTTCTGTATACTTTGTAATTCTTTGTAATATTATATAGTTTGTATAGTCATCTTCTATCTGTCCCTCGGTTCCTGGGACTTCAAAGACACACCATTTATTAGGTAACCCAAAATATGCAAATAGACAAAACAGGAAAAAAAATGTTGTAAAGGTTACTAAAATTTAATTACATTTTAGTTAAATAATTTGTTTGTAAAGTGGCTCCATAAGCTCACCTTCACTAACATCCTCGTTGCTTGTGTTCTTTTATGGTTTTGTCTTTTTATTGTGTTTTTACATTTTTAATTCGATTTTCTCTGTTTTTATTATGCTGTGTGAAACACCTTGAGTCTGAACCTAAAGGCCATGGGGTTCATAATGTTAATATTACATTCTGATAATACATTTTTTATTGTAAAAAGTTTAACCAATTTGTGTGTGTGCATGTATTTTTGTAGGCAGGTGAGTATGCAACTGGGCTGTGGTCATATTATATCCCGCAGAAGACAGGCAGGCTAATGCATGTTTTTTTTCTGTCATTGTAATAAAACAGACTTTTCCAAATCTGCACATATATAATGAAAGGGACAGCGCTAAATGCACACAGTTATTTTTAGCATTTGGGTAATTAATTTGCCATAAATGCACTAACAACCAGTGGCAAGTCAGGGGAGATTGGGTCAAGACATTTGATTTTCTTGCAGCAGAAGTAAGCTGTCCTGCTCCTGTCCTGCTCCTGTCCTGCTCCTGTCCTGTGTTTCGTCACAGCAGCCATGTACTGCTCCATGTCCCCCTCCCTCCCTCTCTCCCTCCTACGTGGACTGTGTGTCCCATGGGGGGAGATGAGCAGATCTGCGGCTGCTTGTTTAGTTATTTTGCCACCAAAACCATTGTGGGTTTATTGTGTCTTTCCCTGTTAAACTGTGACGTTTATATGTCCTCAGTGCTGATATTAGCAAGTTTCCTGTGTGCACGTTAAGATAGTTCTCAAGCTCACCTCTCTTCTCAAAGAATTTGGTTAGCAGCTGTTTTCCCTCATTTAATTTTCTATTTTCTCTTCTTTTTTGAAATTCGGACTTAATTTTTTTTTTTTTTTTTTAGTAAAGACGTCTTATTTCAGCCTAAAAATCTCTCCTCATGCTGTGAGATCCCGTTTGTGATGTGTGTGTGTGTGTGTGTGTGTGGGGGGGGGGGGGGGGGGGGGGGGTACAACTGTGCAGGGGTGGAAGGGCCCTCAGAGATCTTTCAATATTATTGTTAGAGCAGAATTATGTTTCACAACATTTATACACTCATTCTAATTATATTCTTTTACAAAATGAATTGTATGGACATTAATAAAATGCAACACAAAAATGTATTTAATGCCAGCTTTTTGTGGGCCCCCTCCCATGCTCTGGGCCCTGGATACATAATACCTTTTACCCCCCAGTCCGACACCCCTGCCCATAAGGCTCAGCCGTTCACAAGCAAAGGGGCGATGGTGCGAGGATTACTATTTTGTGAACAACTGTGCGAAAAAATAGTCCAACACTTTAAGAACAATGTTTCTCAGTGTTCAGTTGCAATGAATTTAGGGATTCTATCATCTACAGTCCATAATATATTCAGAAGAAAACCAAGGCCAAAATCCCACATTGAATGCCCATGACCTTTGATCCCTCAGGCGCCATTGCATTAAAAACTGACATCAATGTGTAAATGATCTTACCGCGTGGGCTCAGGAACACTTCAGAAAACCATTGTCAGTTAACACAGTTTGTCGCTACATTTACAAGTGCAAGTTAAAACTGTACCATGCAGAGTGAACGCCATACATCAACAACATCCAGAAAAAGCCGCCACCTTGTCTGGGCCCGAGCTCATTTGAAACGGACAAACGCAAAGTGGAAAAGTGAACTGTGGTCTTATGAGTCCACATTTCAAATTGTTTTTGGACGTCATGTCCTCCAGACAGAAGAGGAAAAGACCATCCAGATTGTTACCAGCACAAAGTTCAAAAGTATGCGGGTGTGTTAGTGTCCATAGCATGGGCAACTTACACATCTGTGATGGCACCATCAATGCTTGAAAGGTACATCCATGTTTTGGAGCAACACATGCTGCCATCCAGGGACGTCCCTGCTTATTTCAGCAAGACAATGCCAAACCACATTCTGCATGTGTTACAACAGCGTAGCTTCGTAGTAAAAGCATATGTTTACTAGACTGGCCTGCTTGCAGTCCAGACCTGTCGCCCATTGAAAATATGTGGCGCATTATGAAGCGCAAAATACAACAATGGGTACCACGAACTGTTGAACAACTGAAGTCATACATCAAGCAAGAATGGGAAAGAATTCCATCTACAAAGCTTCAACAATTAGTGTCCTCAGTTCTCAAAAGTTTATTGAGTGTTGTTAGAAGGAAATGTAATGTTACACAGTGGTAAACATACCACTGTCCCAGCTTTTTTTTTTAAATGTGTTGCAGGCATCCATTTCAAAATGTGCAAATATTTGCACAAAAACAATAAAGTTTATGAGTTTGAACATTAAATATCTTGTCTGTGGTGTATTCAAATGAATATAGGTTGAAGAGGATTTGCAAATCATTGTATTCTGGCTTTACTTACATTTTACACAACATCCCAACTTCATTGGAATTGGGGGTTGTATATGTGACCCCAACAGCTAATAAAGTAAACCTAGATTTATAAATAAGAGCAACATCCCCACCTTGCTTCGCATCATGAAGGACGTAACTAAATGTGTACACCGGTGGGCAGGCCTCATTTAAGGGGAGGACAGCTGTAGGTTTAAGCCAGGTTTCACATAACCCAATCACATCTAAGTGATGATCCTTAATTAGATCATTAATCAACAATGATTTTGAGGACAGTGATCTTATGTTAATGAGACCCAGACGAAGGACCTCAGTGGGGTTGACAGTTGGACTGTTTGGATTTTAGGGTGGTTCCAGAGTAGCATATATAAGATGCCTGGAAGTAGGTTTAGGTTTGAGACATTCCACATGGGTTGTAGGTAGCAGACACGAAATATTCGATATTGCTGGAACAGCCAACGGGCCATCCTCAATTTCAACATCATCCAATCTAGTAATGGGTATTAAGTTTGCAAGGCTGATTTTTATGGACATGTCTACAGAATCGGGCCACAGTCTCAACTTGATGAATTTCCCTCCCTGACACATAAACTGCACTGTCACCATATTAGATTTCTGCACTAATTTCCCTGCTAAGCTAATGGAATCCACACCCACATTTGTCATAAACCTTGCAGGATCTCTAATCACCTGCTCCATGGCCTGATGTAAAATCCTAATACTACCCTCTGTCACCGTCTGGCATCAGCAAGCCATGGCAGCCCCAGAACAAAGACCAGTTATCCATAAAACTAAGGCCTTTCTGTCTACAAAATTGTGCCAGCCACCTATTTAATGATGTCAGCCTGCTAAACACATCATCATTACCCCAGGAGGGGAGGGGACGAGAGACTATTAATCAATGCCGACACATCTTTCTGGCAAGGTCACAAGTCCTCTCTATGTCCATTTTTGTGACCTTGGAGTGCATCATCCTGACATCACTGGCGCCGTCGTGAGTAACTATGTGACTGTATCTCGTGTCATGTTCCTTTGTCTGTCTGCCCTTCTGCAGCACCATAAAATGGGAGGCAATGTCGGGAGCTCTGGTTCCAGGAATACATTTAACGTCAGCCGGGGTCTGTAACCTGACTTTGTGGGTGATAGAATCCCTTATCACTAAAGCCCAGCGTTCGGGCCTGGAGATAGCAGTGAAAGTCACCCATGGGCTCAAAGAACTCACATCAGGCATATCAAAGGGAGAAAACCGGTTCACAGTCTGAAGTGGCAAGTGTGATTGGGGTGCTGCAACTGGGCACCAAGCCCTATGTGACTTTCTCTGCTTAACTACAGTCCAAAAGCTGTCCTCCACAGCCAGTGTTTCTAGGCTGATGCTAATGGACACGCTAGCCACTCCAACACTAACCTCGTCTGGAGTGCCAGTAACATCTATATCCACTGAGCTAAGAAGCTGTTCTAGCTTACGGACACGGCTCTCTAAAAGAGCCACCCTATCTGCCAGCATTATGCAGGATTTATGTAAAGTGTAAAGTACTGTACTTTGTGCACCAGAAAATTCAAGCGTATAGCCAAGCTATTGTGAACTAACTGCTTCGAATATGCTAACCATTCCCAGTTTCACACAGGAGTAAAAAAAGCTAAAATTCACCGCAGTTACACTGAAAACCAACAGAAATGTTAGACTGGTAGAACAGATAATAAAAGAAAAGGAGGGGGGGGAGTGGAAAACATAAAAAAATCCTGCTGTTATGTTAATAGAGACTGCAGAAATCCACCAACTGCGCCCAGTAAGAAACAGCCCTGTAAAGACTAATGAAATTAAACTAAATTAAATTAATAATAAAATAATAATACAGAAATGCTAAATAATAATAACAAAGCCTAGTGTGGCTCCATGGATGACAAAAAACAAACAAACAGGAAATTAAACTCCAGCTCCAGGATAAAACGCAGTGCATCTGGAAAGTATTCAAAGTGCTTGCCTTTTCTCATAGTTTGTTATGTTACAGCCTCAAGTCTTCTTGAATATGATGCCACTGTTGTGTGTTGGGGGGTTTGGCTGGACATTTTGGTGTTGTTTTCTTTTCTTTGCGCTCCAGGTGGTATGCAAACTGGTTTTTTGTCTGTGGAGAAGGTGGTGGCAGAAGAGTCCTTCACCCTCATCAGCATTATTAGCTGCACCTGTGGATGATGCTCACGTGTAAACTTAAAGACTTTCAGCTGAAGCAGATAATGAGATGGCGTTCTGCATTTAAGCCATGAGTGGTTCAAGCAGAATTGCCGGGAACTCGACCTTGTGACGTTCGTTTGTGAGACGCTGAGGACCGCGCCTGGGTTTGACACATCGTGCCTGTGTTTTTGGATTTGGTTGATGCCCGGTTCCACTCCAGCCCCGGTGGGCCTTTGACCGTTCGTCATTGGTGTTGCCGGGGTGTGGTGCAGTGGGAACATACCTCAGTGGGAGTGGTGGGCCGATCTGTTGCCGTTCGCCATTTCAGTAGTTCCACCCCTCCCGATGGGCTGGTGGTATGGTCGGTTTGGGGCACCGGACGTATTTCCGGTTTTCTGCTGCGCTTAGGGGATGGGACTGGGTTAGTTTTTCCTGTTTCCTTCCCCAGCTTGGTAGTTTTGTGCCGTTCGCCAAAATTGAGCTGACGATAGGCTCTGGGAGTGATCTGGGGTCTTTCGGTGTGCTGGGGGGGTAACAGGGTTTGCCAGTTGTCTTATTTGCCCCCGGGGTGGTTTAATGAAGTCCGCCGGGGGTTGGATTTTGTGTTTTTTATGTTTCCTTCCAGGTTCCACCTCCAGGGTTGATGGGACGGTCCTCTGGGGGGGAATTGGCTTGTGGGGCTGACTAGCCAAGTGTGGCCGGGTCTGGGGTTCCTGGGTTGTGGGGAGGGTGCCTCCTGGGGTTGGTGGTACGGTCCTCTGGGGGGCGCTGTTGCTCCATGAATACCTGGGGACCTCTGTGGGATTCCGGCTTTGGCTGTAACTCCTGGAACTGGTGGTAAAGGTCTTCTGGGGGGTGTTGGCCTCTGCAAGTCATTCTGGGGGGGTTGTTTGTTATTTTTCTTTGTGAATTTATGTTGGTATTGTGTTGTTGGGGCTATGTTGGGTTTTTGGATTTGGGTGTTTTTCTTTTCTTCCCGGGGTTGGATGGGACGGTCCCCTGGGGAGGGTTTGGGTGGGTTTTGTGTTTTTTCTTGTATGTTGGGTTGTATATGGGACTTTTTGGTTTTTTTTTGTTGATGCCAGCCGGCCTTTCAGCCGCGGTGCCCTGTCCTGCTGTCTGCGGTGGACCTTGGGAGCGTTACGCCATCTGCTTCCTGACAAGGACCCTGGAGGGAGGTGCTGTTCTCGGGCCTGGTCTGTGCAGTCGCCGGGAGGCTTCCTGTTGATGGGGGGGTACTGTTGTGTGTTGGGGGGTTTGGCTGGACATTTTGGTGTTGTTTTCTTTTCTTTGCTCTCCAGGTGGTATGCAAACTGGTTTTTTGTCTGTGGAGAAGGTGCTGGCAGAAGAGTCCTTCACCCTTATCAGCATTATTAGCTGCACCTGTGGATGATGCTCACGTGTAAACTTAAAGACTTTCAGCTGAAGCAGATAATGAGATGGCATTCTGCATTTAAGCCATGAGTGGTTCAAGCAGAACTGCTGGGAACTCGACCTTGTGACGTTCGTTTGTGAGACGCTGAGGACCGCGCCTGGGTTTGACACATCGTGCCTGTGAAGGAGGACGGGTGAGGGACACATGCTGTCAGCACACATCAGAGGTGATGATTGTCTGAATAAGTGTTAACAGTAATTTGGTATTTTGTTACGCAGTAGATTTGAACATTGATGAGAATTGTGCAGCTCGCTTCTTACTGCCGTGGCGTACGGACTGATGATCCTCCACCTGTTGTGAGAAGCTGTTCATTTACATAAAGCTTAAATTCAGACCTGAATGTGTTGCTGATAGTGTGTGCCTTTGAAGGATATTTGTTGTAGCTGTTGACTTACCTCACCTTTTCCATCCTTCACAGAGTCAGTTTGTCGTATCCACCTGGGGGGTGTTCGGCGGTGAGTCTGGGTCCAGAAGCGTCGGGCTTTGATCCATTTGGGCGCTGGAGAGCGTGCCGTCCTTCACCTCGCCAGACAAACCGCACATTTATGTTGTACACAATTATTGCACAGACGGGAAATAAACTTGTTTTGTTTTTGGAACCGCTTTCTGGTTATTTTAGCGATGGGTTCAGTCAGACGCTAGTCGCGCTCCTCAACTCGCGTCTGCACATAACAGCCACAAGCTTGGTGCACCTGTCTTTTGGCAGTTTTGCCCATTCCTCTTTGCAGTACCTCTCAGCTCCATCAGGTTGGATGGGCAGCATCGTTGCACAGCCATTTTCAGATCTCTCCAGACATGTTCTGTAAGATTCAGGTCTGGGCACTAGACGGGACACTCAAGGACATTCCCAGAGTTGTCTTGAAGCCACTCCATTGATATCTTGGCTGTTTGCTTAGGCTAACTGTTCTGACACATGCCACTGTTCCCACATGTCTGATGGCCTCCACCATTGTCCCCATCATCCAAAAACCTGCCATAGACAGCCTGAATGATTACAAACCCAGGGCCCTGATGTCTGTAATCAGGGGCGATTTTGGTATGGAAATTCTGGTGGGGCCACACAATATTCACACCATAAAATCCAATGCAATCCAAACATATTACCACTCTCATATCATCACAACATATAAAGTGCAGAAGAGAGGAGATCACAATACATTTTATGAGAAAATCCCAGCTCAATAATACCTTCTTGAATCACATAACAATCTGACCAGATAGCCTATTACCATATCAACACCACCACCAAAGAACGGTGTTATAGCTCTCCCAAGATTAAATACTTAATATTGAAGCAACAATGTAATGATAACAAAACAATGAAGAACCCACTGCATAAATGACCCACAGCCAATACATAACAATCAATAAACCAGTCAGAAAGCCATTTCAGCACCACAGACAGGTGATCAGCTCCTTTGAGGAGCCTGCTTGAGGTTATGCATCCTCTAATACTCCCACACATACCAGCAGCCCATTACTCCAACTTCGCTACAATTATACAATATACATGTTATATATAATCAATTACACATAAAATTAAGTAAATTAAGTCGCCCTCTGACACTTGTGCGTCAAATTCTCATGTTCAAACCAACGCGTAAACACAGCACAGCAGTCAATATGTCATAGTTAAGAATAAAAATAAATAAGACTCACCATGGTTCAGTTTTTGAAGAGGAATGAAGCTCGGAGGTCCTTCATGGTGGCAAACTTCTCAATGACCTTGCTGTTAAAATCCTACAGTCCATGGATGAATCCATTTTCAATAGAAAGCATCGCCAGGGTGTTCAGTCTCTGCTGTCCCATTGTATTCCATGTAAACGTTTTTATTCTTTTTAGAGTGGAGAACTTTCTCTCGGATTCAGTGCTTGTCATTGGCGTTGTGATTATGATTTGTAGAAGTGTCACTGTTTCAGATAAGGCATCCTGGATGTTGTTTTCATGAATGGACTTCAGTAAAGAAAGTGCAGTGTTGCCTGTGCTGAGTTCACTGTGCTGGTAGAGGGACGTCAATTTGTTATTGGCCATAGTTTAACAGCACATTCCAGTTCAGCCTCTGGAAAGGACTGCACAAACTTGGGGAAAAGTGTGCAGTCAATGAGTTTTGCTGCAATCAGATGGTCACTCTTGGTGAACCTCTCCTCCACTTGACTTAACACAGTGTCGCAGGCCTCTTTCATGACTGTAGCTGTGTCAGTTTTCCTCCTTTTATTTCCTTCTGCTCCACTTTCTTGCACAATCACATCAGCTCGTTCCCTGAGACGTCCCACGTTCTTCTTAAAGGTGCCCATCACCTGATTGATGCCGGCTGCATCGATGTCCCGCTTTTGCAGCACACTGTACAAAATGTCCACTTCTGGCATGAGCTCAGAAAAAAACTGCAAGAAGTGTAGGAACTTTGGGTGCATGGACAGGCCATAGGCCTCGCTGATGGTCACCCTGTCCCATCCCTCTTGTGTACACATGTTGTCCAAACACTCCTTTATCTCCTGGCAGCATTCCCACACAGCATTGACTGTTCTGCTTTTGAAATTCCACTGCCTGGCTGGAGGGATGCGCCTCTCCGAAGTTGCGTCAAGAGCAGCTGTTCTCTTTGGTGAATTGGAGAAAAGCACTACGAATGCTGACAGATCAGCAAAAAACACTTTCAGCTCAGAAATTCTTGCTGAGCAGGTTTGTTGGAGTGTCAGGTTTAATTGGTGTGCGTAACAGTGCACAAAATGCGCATTTGGATAGCACTCCTTGACAAGAGTCTGAACTCCTCGCACACCTCCACTCATTACAGCTGCACCGTCATATGTTTGCGCTATAAGCTTGTTTCCCAGGTTTAGGGGCTCAAGAGATGCTATTACAGCAGCTGATAGACCAGCAGCCGTTTTGTCCTTCACCTCAATAAATTCCCAAAACCCTCTCTGTCACTGTATTGTCGACCATGTAGTGCAGCACTATGACCATCTGTGATTTGCAGGAGATGTCAGTGGTCTCATCTGCCTGCACAGCAACGAAAGGTGCATCTACCAACCTCATCCTTGTAAACACTGTACATGCAATCCAAAAGTTCATTCTGGATTATTGCTGAAGTGCCCTTAAAATAAGGTTGAGAATCGTAGTGTCCTGTGAGCCTGAAGTCTCCCTCACACATCGTTTCAAAAATACACCTGAAAACGCTGGGGTTTAAGGAGCTGGCAGACTCATCATGTCCACGCAGGGCAAGTTCACTCTTCCCACACAGTTTTAAACAGGTTCTAATTCTGCCAAGAACATACCTGTTTTCTTCAGTCTGGTGATTGTGCTCTTCGATGCCATATCTATATGCACTGTCAAGCTGAGATGCAATATTTGTGGTACCTAATAAGCTGAGCTTGATGGCATTATCCACATGTGAGCCGCAGCTCTCATGTTTTACCAGCCTTTCTGATAGATGTTTCAAGTCCTTAAATCCAGTTGTTGTCCAGACAGTGTCCCCTCCAAAAAGAAGACATGGAAAACAGAACAGCGCTTTTTTCGATTGGCTAGCCGTTTTACATTTGAACCATTCATGGTTGAATGATCTATTTTTATTCTTTCCTTCTTGACAAAGGGTGAAATCCTCTGGTCTATGGGGTCCCAGATGTTTAATCTCTAATTAATGATCGACCGGTAGAGTACCAAATTGCACAGTCGCTAAATAATCTACTCGGTTCATTGTTTTTCTAAACAGAAAACTAGTTAATTGACAAGGTAGCAATGCCCAGTACCCGCCCTCATCAGTTTGGTTACAGGGCAAACCGGTCAACAGAGGATGCCATCGCCCTCACTCACCACACAGCACTGAGCCACCTGGAGAACAAGAAGAGCTGTAAAAATGCTCTTTGTGGAGTACAGCTCAATGTTTAACACCATCATCCCGGACATTCTCATCACCAAACTACTGAAATTATAGATTCCTCTGCCCACCTGTAATGGGATTAAAAACTTTCTGACCAGCTGCTCACAGTCTGACACTTGGCCTCCACCACTCCTCCACCAACACACTCAGCACTTGTTCCCCTCAAGGCTGCGTTCTGAGGCCTCTAATGTATGCCCTGTACACCTATGACTGCTCTCCACCCCATTCAACCAACCACATCATAAAATATGTGGATGGTACCACACTGGTTGAACTCATCTGTGATGGGGATGAGACAGCGTACTCCAATCACTCACAATGTAGTTTCATCCATTTCAACATATCACAAAGTTCTCTTACAATTCTCTTGTTATGAATTGTGACTACAATCAGAGGGCTTCCCAATGCTTGCAACAGCTCTGGGAGTGTGTGGGACCGTTGTCACCTCACCAACTTTGAACTGTTCAAACTCCAGGCATGATGCATGTGATGCCTTGCAATGCCCTTGACTCAAGTGAGGGAAGTGCAACACCCAGTGAATGTCATGAAAAATCAAGCAAACTCCCTCACGAGTGCCTTCGCCACATTTTAACAGCACTGTATTGATTCTTAGTGTGCTCCTAGTGTAATTCTCCTCTGTTTTGAGAATCCTTCATCCTTCAATCCTTCCCAGTTGCGCTTGTCTCACCTCATGCTTTTGCTCTGAAATGTGTTCTCTGTATATTTTCAGTGGTGTTTTACTTCCTGTTGCCTGGCTTTAGAGTTCATGTGCGTTCTGGCTTCCGAGCAAATTCTTTCAAGCTCTATTTAATTGTCACAATTCTCTCACTCAGCACCAAATTGTTTTGCAATTATATCAGCTTTCTAATATTTATTTCTTGTATTTGTTCCATGGCTGCACACTTGTGTTGCTTTATAATCTGTCTGGTGTATTGCTTGCCGTTTTGGGATCTATTTGCTTGGTATGTTTGTGCGTTGTGTACAAACCCACTGCTTGATTGTCTGGATTACTTGTTAGTTGGTTCTCCCACAGACACTCACCCCTAGCACTGAATTCCTGAATACCAAACTCAAGCCTGTATGCTCGCCCTCTCCCTGTGTGTGTTCCTGGCCAGACACCATCACAGCATGGACTCACTGAGAATACTGACTGGCACAGTGTCATCTTTGTGCAATATTGCTGCCTTTTTCTCAGCTCCATTATTGTTATCAGCACTGGGGTTTTCTGACTGGCTGTTACAGATGCATTATCTTCCTGACAAATGACTCCATAATCACAAAGCAATTTTCCATTAATGGAATGTGAATAGTGTCCAAAATCTCACAGTAAACCTGTTGTTGAGGAAATGATGACCATCTCCCTTTTACCTGTTATCCACCCCATGTCATAACTGAGTGAAGAAATTTGCTTGTTTACGTCAAGCTGTCATCTGTTTAGATTCCTTCAGAATGATCTTCTCCAAGACCTCTAAAAATTTGTGATTCATCACTGAATATCATTTTCATCCAATCATCCACACATCATGGTTTCTTCTCTTTAGCCCACTGTAATATTTTGTTTAGGTGTTAGACCTGGTTTTTAATTGGTTTTACTATTTGTAAATCCAGTTTCATTTAACTGATTTCTTATGATACACATCCCTGCTCTGTTGGACAGACGTTGGTGCAGAATATTATAAAAAATAACATGCATTAACATGCTGCACAGGCTGTGTAAAGCCCGGAGATCAATACCAGAAAGTAAATCACAAACTGTTTGACAGCTCATGCGATTTGTTGCCCAATGCAATATTTGAATGTTAAATAAATGTATATTTGTTTGTTTTACCAGAGAAGAAGCTCTGTTCAGCAAATGTCCCGAAGCAAGCACACAGACGAAATAACAGTCATACATCAGCCATCCAAAATGAGTCTCAAACAGTTTTTTTTTTATTGAAATGAGAAAGAATACTACAGAGTGAGACAGGAAGGTGGTGATTACTGCTGTCCAGCCTTCACCCAATACTGAATCAGACACATTTAGCAAACCATTTATATGAAATGAACAGTTCCTGAAGACTTAGCCCCACCTATTAGACCCCAGTTTCTACTACCTTATCCAGTTACCCATGATTCCACAGCCATGGATGGATTCCTAATTGGAAATTGATTAAAAATAAACAACATGTAATTGGTTGAACTTGCCTCAAACCTCTGCTCCCAAGCACTTATATCAGATCAAACAGAAGGTATTAATTGGGCTAAAGTGACTTAACAGATTAGTGGGTGGCTTGAGCCAATGTTAATCAACACAGCGGGAAGGACAGGCTGTGTGTCTCCATGGGGTGCAAGGAAGTAATTAAATAAAAATAGCTCAAATTGCATTTAAAATGCAGTCAGTACTTTGTTCACAATAAGTAGGGTATTATTAATCACAACACTTCCCCTTCTAATGGGATCTGTACACTGGCATAGGCACTACCTATTTGTTAAGAGCTGAATTATTACAGGTGCAATAAAACCGCTGGCATACTGCAACCAGCTTTCTAAAAGAGAAACACAGCAGGGGTCATTATCTGCAATCAAGGAAGGTGTCTGCTTAGTCATCTAGAAGAAGAGCATTACTGAGTTATCCAGATATTTTTTGTCCTGGACTCTGGAAAAGCTGAGGCATGTTCCCTATAAAAGACAGACAGACAGACAGATGCACACACTCTTATCATTACTCTTCAGGAGGTGAAGCAGGGTTTGTGTTTCAGTGGTGTGTCTTTGTGTGTCCGTGAACAAGATAAATTCAAAAGTATGGATTTCCTTTAAGCTCAGTGGGAATATTACTTGGATAGATCTCTAGAAGTGATTAGATTGTGGAGTAGTTTGGTTGAAGGTCAAGGTAAAGGAACACATGGGCTGAAAAATGTTGTTTTCTCTGAACAACCAAGAAGCCAAAATAGATGATCAAAAGCATATGTTGACCAGCAAAATATTTGTGATTTGTTGGTATGAATTACTTCACCATGACATCACACAGAAGTCATATGATGAAGTCAAAACACCATTTCAGACATACGAATATTTACATGTACATATGTACTGTGGTGTGTTGAGCACCCAGGGTATGTATCGCCCCTCTGATGCCTTTCCTTTATTTCTTAATATTTAGAGAAATTACCAGCACACCAACGAAAAAAAATCCAGGATCACATCAAATAGTCAACAATTTAATTCAGCTAACATGGCAATCCCAGCCCAGTCTCACATTTTTTTTTCTGTGCTCCCGTCACGAAATGAGTCAAATTTTCGTGACAGGTTTTTTTTAAAACTCACTATTACTAACCCTACTCCTACCCTCAACCCTAACCTTAACCATAACCTAATTCTACTCCTACCCCCCACCCTAACCATAACCATCCCAACCCCCCCTTCACTTTTAATTTTGTGCAGCCATCACGGAATGAATGAGAATGAATTTGTGCTACCGTGACGAAAATGAGGCGCTTTTCGTCACAATATCAGGAACCAGTAGATTAATGTATATTTTGTGCTGCTGAATCATGACTTTCCGTGAGACCAGATTGGGTAATCCACATACAGAGGACTGGCCAGACAGACAAACAAAATGCATAGACCATTTTGTATATATTGTTCAAAATGTGCATTTGTGTTTATTGTTTGAACCTTTTTGTTGTACAGTCTTTCACACAAGAGCCCAAATTACCTTTATAAAGTGTCAAAACAGTTGTTTATTATATATTGAATAAATGTGTGTGGAAAATTATTTTCCACTTTACTTTTTCCTTTCTTATTTCTGATTGTAAACCTTTATTACACTTATAAAACGTAACTATAGCATATACGAGGTCTATTAGAAAAGAAACCGACCTTTTTATTTTTTAAAAAACTATATGGATTTGAATCACGTGCGATTACGTCAGACAAGCTTAAACCCTCGTGCGCATGCGTGAGTTTTTTTCACGCCTGTCGGTTGCGTCATTCGCCTGTGGGCAGGCTTTGAGTGAGCACTGGTCCACCCCCCTCGTTGGAATTCCTTTGTCTGACTTCTTCCTGAGAGACTGGTGCTTTGCTTGATCAAAATTTTTTCAGAAACTGTGAGACACATCCAAGTGGACACCATTCGAGAAATTCAGACGGTTTTCGGTGAAAATTTTAACGGCTGATGAGAGATTATGGAGTGTTACTGTTATGTGTCGGACGCAGCTCGGCGAACCGACCAGCGTTTGAAGGACCCAGTATGAAATAAGCAGAGCACGGTACAAAGGCTAACTGAATTTAATACATAACAGTGATACAAAAAATAACAAAAGAAAGTGCGGTCTGGCGTGGTGCGCTCCCAGCAGCACTAACGGTCCGGAGCCAGAAGCTGTTCGGACCCAAGGACCCCGCCGACACCCCCCAGGTGGCCGCAACAAACCGAGTCTGTGAAAGAAGGAACCATTATGTGAGTCCACACTCTACACACAGAGAGAACACTTAAAGGTGTACAAACAGCAAACACTTCCTGGCTTGATTACTAATCAGCTTCCCAACCTGCAGGCATGGAACATCCAGTTCACAAAACTCCACTGCAGTGGAAGCCGATACATGACTAACATACAGCTCAATATAAAAAGGTGTGAGGGACACCACATTTACTGACTGTATAAATGTTAGTCACAAAATCTAACGTACCTCAGGAAGTGTGCTGACGAGCGTGAGACCTCACCCCCTCCTCTTTCACAGACCGTGCATCAAACCCTGGACGTTCTCTGCATCCACTGATGATGAGATGGCTCCCGAGACGACGATCTCACCCGTCTGGTCACAAGGTCGAGTCTCTGGCAAATACACACTGTATACTCCAGTCTTAAATGCCACCATGTTCCAATCCATATAGATGCACCTCAGCTGTGAGTCCTGACGAGCCGCAGGTGATCAGGGAGAGGTCCTGATAACCTCAGCAACACAGCCACTCAGTCCCAAATGCAAGCCACCTGGAAGGAAAAACAAAAGACAGAAACAAAAAGGCAGCCAGGCCCCCCAGCCATACAACAGTTACTGTCGCTTTAAGGACTGCCCATGGAGCCGGACGGCGCGCCGCGCGCCGAGCTGCCGTCGTCAGCCTGTTTCAAGCTGAAAACTTCCAAATTTAAGCCTCTGTTGACCCAGGACGTCGTGAGAGAACAGAGAAGTTTCAGAAGAGCTCGGGATCAGCAGTTTATCCGGACATTCCACTGTTAAAGGAGATTTTGTAATGAAAGATGTGCGGATGGATTCGCGCGTCGGCACCCAGCCGCTCATGGCACGGCGCCACAGCAAAACACCTCCGTGTTGATAACCATTTGTAAGATTCAGGCAGTTTTCGATGGCTTTAAGTCGAGTGAGTATCTGAGAAATTGTTTAACAGCTGGGCATGTTCAAACTTGTCCTGTAATGCTTCCAACGGAGGTGTTTTGCTGTGGCGCCGCGCGTTGAGCGGCTTGGTGCCGACGCGCGAATCCGTCCGCACATCTTTCATTACAAAATCTCCTTTAACAGTGGAATGTCTGGATAAACTGCTGATCCCGAGCTCTTCTGAAACTTCTCTGTTCTCTCACGATGTCCTGGGTCAACAGAGGCTTAAATTTGGAAGTTTTCAGCTCAAAACAGGCTGACGACGGCGGCTCGGGGCGCGGCGCCGTCCGGCTCCGTGGGCAGTCCTTAAAGCGACAGTAACACTCCATAATCTCTCATCAGCTGTTAAAATTTTCACCGAAAACCGTCTGAATTTCTCGAATGGTGTCCACTTGGATGTGCCTTACAGTTTCAGAAAAATTTTGATCAAGCAAAGTGCCAGTCTCTCAGGAAGAAGTCAGACAAAGGAATTCCGATGAGGGGGGTGGACCAGTTCTCACTCAAAGCCTGCCCACAGGCGAATGACGCAACCGACAGGTGTGAAAAAACTCACGCATGCGCACAAGGTTTCAAGCTTGTCTGACACAATCACACGTGATTCAAATCTATATAGTTTTTGAAAAAATAAAAAGGTCGGTTTCTTTTCTAATAGACCTCGTATATTTTGAAAGTACAGGTTGTCCTGAAAAAAAAGGAACATAAAACTTGATTGTGGGATGCAGGGAGAGCTGTTAACAGTAATAATAAAACATTTATGCCAGGCAAGTGAACTGTCCAAAAAATGCCCTCTGACCCCAGACAGTTAACCACTGAATCTGAAACATGACGGTAGATGCGTGAAACGACGTGCAATAAGTCTCTTTGCCAAAGGGTATTCCATGTGACGTCAGTGACCTATGGCCTTGGCGGAGGTTTGCGTTCTCCGAGTGCTTCTAGTTATTATTATTATTTTTTATAATACCTGCACGTTTACATGCCTTGTTAACATTTGTTCATGTACTGTTTCCCTCAGCTTGGATTTTTTTTACATTGAAGTATTCAATTATTTTATTTTGTTTTATTTTATTTTGCCACTACTGTTAAAGAGAAACTCTGAGATTTTTTTAACCTGAACCCCATTTTCAGAAATTTTTGTAGTCAACCTTTTACTTGTAATGCAAATAACATGAGCTAAACAGCTATGCAATATAAAGCTATAGGATAAGGTAACACCCCGTTTACACAGAGTCAATGAAAGATGGGTGATCGAAAAATTGCCTCTGCTCACCATCACACTCACTGGGGTTGCAGGCTGGTCACAGTGGGGTCTCCATGGTCAGAACAAAGATCCCTCTTTGTCGCCATCACTCTCCATCAGTCTCCAACAGGTGTGCACCTGTATTGAACCCTTTTAAACATTTGCAGCAGTTGTGCAACAGGTTAAAAGATACATGGGTCTAATAATCGGCCTCATTAACTCTCATAGGTCCTAACCTGATCATAGTGATCGTAATAGATGCTCAATTGATTCTTTATGGGATTGCATCACTGATCATGGATATTAACATATACGAGGTCTGTTAGAAAAGTATCCGACCTTTTTATTTTTTTCAAAAACCATATGGATTTGAAGCATGTGTGATTGCATCAGCCAAGCTTGAACCTTTGTGCGCATGCGTGAGTTTTTTCACACCTGTCGGTTGCGTCATTCGCCTGTGAGCAGACTTTGTGTGAGCAGTGGTCCACCCCTCTCGTCGGATTTTTATTGCGAATAAATTGTCTGAACGATTTGGAGCTTTGCTGCATCAAATTTTTCCAGAAATTGTGAGAGACCTCCAGGTGGGCACCATTCGGAAAATTCAGATGGCTTTCAGGGATGATTTTATGGGGATTACACAGATTAAGGAGTGCTCCAGCCGGTTTAAAGACCACCCACAGCGTATGAGAGCGCGGCGCACTCTGAGCGCGATCAACAGGCTGAAACAACCAGATCATTTCTAACGTGAAGGCTTTGTTGATCCGGGACGTCGTCTGACTTACACAACAATGGCAGAAGACGTGGACATCAGTACTTTTTCGGCACGTTCCACTGTTACAGGAGTTTTGTTCATGGAAAGAGGAGTGGAGGGATGCGCCACCATGCCGCTCATGGTGCGGCACAAAACCACCTCCATGTTGGTCTCACAGGACGGCTTTCAGACGGCTTTTCAGTCGTGTGACTATCCGAGAAATTGTGCATGAGCTGGACATGCCCCAACATGTCTTGTGAGGCTTCATCACAGTGTTGCTTTGCGCCATGCAGACCAACACGGAGGTGGTTTTGTGCTGCGCCATGAGCGGCACAGTGGCGCATTCCTCCGCTCCTCTTTCCATGACAAAAACTCCTGTAACAGTGGAATGTGCCGTTCATTTCCAAACTGGATGCTCTGTTGATCCGGGATGTCGTCTGACTAGCACAGGAATTGCGGAAGACGTGGACATCAGCACTTTTTCGGCACATTGAGACAGACGTGCGGAGGAATTCCGCACGTCTGTCGCGGTGGAGGCGCATGGCACAAAGCAACGCCGTGATGAAGCCTCACAGGACATGTTTGGGCATGTCCAGCTCATGCACAATTTCTCAGATAGTCACACGACTGAAAAGCCACCGAAAGCCGTCTGAAAGCCATCTGAAAGCCATCCTGTGAGACCAACACGGAGGTGGTTTTGTGCCGAGCCATGAGAGGCACGGTGGCGCATCCCTCCACTCCTCTTTCCATGAACAAAACTCCTGTAACAGTGGAATGTGCCGAAAAAGTACTGATGTCCACGTCTTCTGCCATTGTTGTGTAAGTCAGACGACGTCCCGGATCAACAAAGCCTTCACGTTGGAAATGATCTGGTTGTTTCAGCCTGTCGATCGGTGCTCGGAATGCGCCGCTCTCTCAGATGCTGTGGGCGGTCTTTAAACCGGCTGGAGCACTCCTTAATCTGTGTAATCCCCATAAAATCGTCCCTGAAAGCCATCTGAATTTTCCGAATGTGTCCACCTGGAGGTCTCTCACAGTTTCTGGAAAAATTTGATGCAGCAAAGCTCCAAATCGTTCTGACATTTTATTTGCAATAAAAATCCTACGAGAGGGGTGGACCACTGCTCACACAAAGCCTGCTCACAGGCGAATGACGCAACCGACAGGTGTGAAAAAACTCACGCATGCGCACGAAGGTTCAAGCTTGTCTGATGCAATCACATGTGATTCAAATCCATATGGTTTTTGAAAAAAATAAAAAGGTCGGATACTTTTCTAACAGACCTCGTATATTTCACTCTCACAATTCAGTCGCAATGTATGCTTGGTGTAAACACAAATACTATGTCAAACCGGAGACCAGCCAAGACTTGTGAGAGCAGACAACATGTTATGGTCTTGTAGGTCTTATATGGGTCTCAGTCCGGTGCAGTCAGGGTATAAATAAGATGAACTTTATCATGAAAGAAATGATTTTGCCACAGTACAGAAACAGTAAACAGTGAGCAATGTTTTTTGTTTTTTTACAATTAAGTACAACAAATTTATGCAAAATGGTGTTTGACAATATATTACTTAACTCTGAATAACTGAATAACTCTGAATAGCACTGTTTGTTCTGTATTCATCCTGTAGAAGGGGAAGGAATTATACAGTCTGATTGTCACAGGCAGGAAAGACCTCCTGTGGCATTCTGTGGTGCACCTCAGTGGTCTCAGTCTGAGGCTGAAGGTGCTCTGACAGGATGTCAGCGTGGCATGTAGGGGGTGGGAGGTGTTGTCCAGGATGCTGAGCAGCTTCCTCACCATCCTCCTCTCAAACACCTCCACCACAGACTTCAGCTAAACCCCCAGGATAGAACCAGCTCAGGTCTGTTTGTGTCAGCTGCCTTCAGTCTACTGTCCCAGCACACTACAGCTTAGAAGATGACACTGGAGACCACCGAGTGATGAAACATCTGCAACATATTTCTGCAGACATTGAAAGATCTGAGCCTCCTGAGGAAGTACAGTCGGCTCTGACCTTTACTGCACAGTAAAGAGCTTCTTGTCACCACTGAATATAAGGAAATCTCAGACATGTCTGATAGGATGGAGAAGATCCCGTCAGAGGTACAGCTATACATGATTAACTGTGTAATTATCAAGAAACTTGATGATGGCCAGTGCATGTTGTAAACAGAATAACAGGCCTCTCACTGACAATAGTGCAGAGATTGTTCCCAAACAAAAAAAGGCTAAGGTAAGACGAGAACTGAAAGATCAGCTGTTTTAAAAAGGTTTTTTTGACAGGTAAACATTGGGATCCTCTCCATGCTACCACACACTTGTAATAATGTTTTAGTCTAATCAGTGTTGACAAGAAGCGGTTTACTCTGAGGGTTTTAAGTTGCCCCACAGGCTTACATTGGATAGGCCTTTAGTCCTTGGCAGTGTTTGTGTTCTAAGTCAATACTACACTGATTAAAACTGTTTTTTGTTTCTCATACAAGTGAAAAAATTTAAACCAAAAACATCTAAAAATACAACCTATTGGCCAGTTTTACTGAGCTCTCAAATGTCATCCCTCATTTACATTCACCCAACAACTGAAACTTAATCACTTATCATTTTCCCACTGTATTTATTCACTCACTCATCTTCAACCGCCTATTCCATTAAAGGGTCACGGGGGGCTGGAGCCTATCCCAGCAGTCATAGGGTGTGAGGCAGCGTACACCTGGAGCCTGGACAGGACGTCAGTCTGTTGCAGGGCCCCGCTGTATTTAGCTTTGATTTATTTGAAAGCATATTCTTTGTGAGTGAAGGGCGCTTGGATTGACTTTTAATTACATCTGTTCGTTAAATCTACTTAACTCTGGTGAATCTTGCATGTGATCAACCTGTTTCACTAGAGACTGCATGGAGTCATTGCTCACATGTCCACATTTTTCACACTGGCAATTAAAATATCCTGAAATCATCCTGCAGCCACACACCTCACTGAAAAAGAGATGACAATAAAGCTGAGAATGATCAGTCTGTGGCCTTGGGTGATATCCCAGCCTGTCCTTTACCAAAACTCGAATCTGCTTTTTTATGTTTATTTGTAAGCCGCACATTGTATCTGACCATGAATTAGCACCACAATAAAAAGCTATTTGTATTACATGGCACACATTTCTTGACCCATTCTAACAATGCTTAGAACACAGTGTTGTGATCAAACCCTTTAATCAACGGAAGGAAAATTACCAGGCACACGCAAATGGCAGAACACAAAAATAATGATGAAATCCCAATATTTACTTAATTTAATGTGTGCAGAGATGAGCACCTCAAATAGTACCCCATCAAAAAATAATAACAGTGGGTCTTTTTTAAACATACGGTGCATCCAGAAAGTATTCACAGCCCTTCACTTGTTCCACATTTTGTTCTGTTACAGCCTTATTCCAAGTTGATTTTTTTTTCTTCAGAATTTTTCACACAATACTCCTTAATGACAATGGGGATTTTTTTTTTTTTTTTTTTTTTTAGATTTTTGCAAATTTATCAAAAAAAAAAAAAAAGAAATCACATGTAGATAAGTATTCACAGCTATTTTTCTGTGTAGGCTCTCACTTGTCCAGGTGGTTTCCATAGTAGAGAAGCTTGAATCTTCGACTGGACTGGGTTGCTTCACATGAGGACGTTTCGCTTCACATCACAGAAGCTTCCTCAGCTAAAATTCTTGCTCTGGTAGTCTGACTTCTGTCTTGACTCTTGTAGAGAAGAATAAACCAGAAGCCAACAAAAGCTGGAGTTTTTAACCTAACCACACCCCTCCTACCGAGAGGCCGACTGCTATAGGCTAGTGACTAAACAATAGCTCTAATTAGCACCTATTGTGCTCTAGTTAGCACTCTCCTAATGATGGGATGGAAGCCCCCCCCCGATGGCTCCCTTGACGACTCTCCTGATGACGTGAATGACTCATTACCATGAACAAAAGACTGAAACTGCTTTGACCTGAGTACCCCAATGTAAACAGGGGACAAAGCGTGTCTGAGACCCGCCCCCCCGTTAAGGCTGGGTTTCAACTGTTTTACAAAGAATGCTTCCTTGACACCTCTCTCAAACCATTTCTTCTCTCTGGCTAAGATTTTAACTTCCTTGTCCTCAAACGTGTGGTTAGTGTCTTTCAGGTGGAGATGAACTGCAGACTGAGGTCCACTGGCGACCTCTCTGCGGTGCTGGTATAGCCTCTTGTTTAAAGGTTGCTTAGTCTCACCTATGTAGTGTTCATTACAGTTTTCCTGACATCTGATATAATACACTACATTGCTCTGTTTGTAACTAGGGATCCTGTCCTTAGGGTGAACTAATTTCTGTCTCAAGGTGTTAACCGGTTTAAAGTAAACTGGGATTTTGTGCTGTCTGAAGATCCTCTGTAGTTTTTCCCCTACTCCTGCTAAATAAGGTAGAGACACTCCTCTTCTTCTTGTCTCCGTCTCCTGTCTGTCTGGTCTCTTTGTTTTCTGGGACTTCTGCACTTTGTCCAGGGACCATTGTGGGTACCCACATACTGTGAGGGCTTTCCGTACAAGTTGTTGTTCTTTAGCCCTTCCCTCTGCAGTTGTGGGCACCTGTAGGGCTCTGTGTTGAAGAGTCCTGATCACCCCGAGCTTGTGTTCAAGGGGGTGGTTTGAGCCAAAGAGCAGATATTGGTCAGTGTGAGTGAGTTTTCTGTAAACCTCTGTCTGGAGCTGCCTGTTCTCTCTAATCATAACATCACAGTCCAAGAAGGCTAAATGGTTGTTTCTGGCATCCTCACGTGTGAACTTGATATTGGAATCCACCGAATTGATGTGTTCTGTAAAGTCCTTGACCTCCTGTTGCTTGATTTTAACCCATGTGTCATCGACATATCTGAACCAGTGACTGGGAGAGATGCCCGTGAAGGACGTCAAGGCTGTCTTCTCCACTCGCTCCATATACAGATTGGCCACAATGGGGGATACCGGAGACCCCATCACACAACCATGGATCTGCCTGTAGTAATTCCCCCTAAACAGGAAATATGTGGTGTTAAGACAGATCTCCAAGAGTTGGCAGATGTGGTCTGGTGTGAGTTTGGTCCTTTCAGGTAGAGACACATCCTCCAGCAGTCTCTGCCTCACAGCTGAGATGGCCTCAGCGGTGGGGATGCAGGTGAACAACGAAGTTACATCAAATGACACTATAGTTTCATCTGCCTCCAGCTGCAGGTCCTTGATCTTGTTCACAAAATCTTGTGTGTTCTCCACATGGTGGTCTGAGTTACCCACTAGAGGAGCCAAAATCCACTTGAGGTGCTTGGCCAAATTGTATGTGATGGAATCTGTGCTACATACAATAGGCCTGAGTGGCACGTCCTGTTTATGGATTTTAGGCAGTCCATAGATGCATGGAGTGGTGTCCCCCGGGTACAGTCTGTAGTATGTCTGCCTGTCGATGAGTCCCTCTTTCTCCAGGTTTTGGAGGTAGCTAATGATTTTCTTCTTATAGCCACTCGTGGGGTCTCTCTTCAGACGTTCGTATGTACTGGAGTCACTGAGCAAGTTGTTGATCTTGGCCTCGTAGTCCAATGTGTTCAGGACCACTGTGCATCTGCCTTTATCCGCTGGCAGGATAAGGATGCTTTGGTCCTTCTGCAGTGCTGCCAAAGCTTTCTGTTCTTCTCCTGTGATGTTGGACGGAGGAGGCTTAGCACTGTTAAGCACTGCTGTGACTCTTAGTCGGAGATCCCCAGCTTCTGACCCTGACAAACTGTTATGTTTAATGGCTGACTCTACTGCAGTGATGTAATCTACTGTCGGTATATGTTTAGGGGTCACTGAGAAATTTAGTCCTTTAGCGAGCACATCCTTTTCTGTCTGTGTAAGAACCCTGTCGGACAGATTCTTTACCCAGTTTTTCCTGTTGTCACTAATTTGTCTGGGTGTATCTTTAAAACTACTCCCCCTGAAAGTACGCCTTTTCTGCACTAAAAGGTTGTGAAACTTCCTGATTTGCGCTCCTTACTTTTTAAATGCTCAGTCATTTGAATTTTAACTATGAACTTTGTGATCATATTCAAGAAGACTAATTAGTTTCTACTTTAAATAAATTTACAAAAAAAAAAGTTTGTCATGTTGTTATTATGGGGTGTTGTGAATAGAATTTTGATGGAAAAAATTAATTTACTCCATTTTGGAATAAGGTTGTAACATAACAAAATTTGGAAAAAGTGATGCACTGTGAATACTTCCCAGATGCACTGTATACTGAATCACGAATACTGATACAGGCAGGTATGTCTGATTGAAAATACAAGGCTGCCAGATAATGGGAGGAGTAAAATGCTGAGTTCAGGGATTATCAAGAAACAGATCTCTGTTTTCTACAGTGTAACACTGGGAGAAATCCTACAAGTGCTGTTGCAAATTTCTGGCAGACACAGTTGTTATTTTCATGTACAGTGGCCACTTTGTTTAAGTAGTAAATGTACTTACAGCATTATACATACCATGGGCACAGCTAACTGAAAAGTTAGCTTCGATAACCACAAATCTGCTAACTGAAAAGTTAACTTTTATAATGCTAAACCAATAAACCACTAAAAAATTTAGTGGAAGTTACAACTAACCACTAACTTTCATTATTGACTCGGTACACTATCAGCTACTAAAAAGCCAGTTTTGAGTTTAAGTACCACAGGGGCTTCCGAGTAAATTCAAAGGCGGTCACAAACCCAAAACAAACAATGAAACAGAGCTTGTCGCTCACATTCTGCCCACTGCCCCAAAGACATGTCACTTACTTTTCACACACAACAATACAGATGGTCGCAGAGGAGTTCAAACGCAAGGTACTTTTCACTCATGGTTTCATTTATAAACAAAACTAATTCTGGACAGTTTATTGACATTAACAGTAACTTGTCATTTTTACAAAGTGAAAATATCACATATATCTTTTTAAAGTAATGCACTAATTCTGAAGGTTTGAGCGTTAACCGACACATATGCCAAAAGGCATTATGGGAAATGAGTTGCCTCTAACCACCCCTTCCCCATCAATATCAAAATGCATAGAACACTGCCATCTACTGGATGGCAGTGGGAATAGTGACAAACATTTTGTGAATCTCAAATGCAGTTTTGCGCTCAGACCCTCAAATGCTGAATCACATTTCACAAACAGAATTTTCAGTTCTGCAAATACCTTTTTTACAAATGAAAAATTGACATATTTACAAATACACATTTATTTGTAAAAACCAACACACAAGTTACAAATCAGAAATTTTCTTTGAATGGACAAACGTGCGCAAATCAAGGACTATTTGTAGATCACCCTATGTGTATTTGCAGGTATTAATGAGACACTTGGAAAAATTGCATGTACACGCTGTCTTTAAAGCAGATACACTGTCAATCACTGCTGAAATGCATTATGGGAGTTCAAGGTTTGTTTTTTATTATTATTATTGTAGTACATGTTAGTTTAGCAGTGTTGTTAGTGTTATAGATTCATTGTGTTTTGATAGTTCAAGTAATGTTGTTGATTTGGTGAAGAGTTATGTTGTAACCATGAGTGAAAAGTACCTCGCATTTGATCTCTTCTGCCACTGTGTTGATATATGTGAAAAGTAAATCACACTTTTTTTTTGTTGCAGTTGTCTGCCCCGCCCCGCCCCGCCCCGCTCCGCTCAGAGTGCCGCTCTTATTGGACTGACATCTCTGCTATTATGGAACTGTGGGATACCTCGCGCCCACTGATTGATCTCGCTGGACTACTTTCTCCACCCTGCTCTGTGCCGCTCTCGTTGGAGTGACAACACAGAATGTGTCTCTTTGTCCCAGATAGATCTTTTAGTGCAGCTTCTTGTTCTGACTTTAACACGACATTAACACCCAAGTCTTTCATCACCAACTGTAAATGGTAATCAAAACATTCCAATCGTATCTTTCTGAACTCTTCTCCATCAAACGCCATCGTGTCAATGTTTACAATGTGCTTGAGCGATAACCGGTGAAGTTGCTCATAAACTTTAAGTTTCTTAAATATTTATTACGGCCACTCTTAAATCTTAAGTTATATTTATAATTTTATTACTGGTAAATTTTAGAATTAATGTAGATGAGATATACTCATTATCAATTATCTGGGAACTACTTTTTGCGCAGGAATTCATCAAGCAGGTGGGCCGCGGGCGCGTACTAACACAGAATCCCCAGAAACTGGAGAGTTGTTTGGCCATAAGGAGAGTGTCCAGTTTTAGCTTGTCATAAGCTAAGCTAGTGGCGCTTGTGACAGTGTGGCCCTGCCCTGCCCCCTTCTGCCGGGGGAGGGCTAAGCAGCTTACCAGCGGCCTGACTGTTGCAAAACACAACAGGAATTAACATGTATGATTTTACTCACTATGCCAGAAAAAAATGTTAGTGGAGTGAAAGTTAGCAGAACTAAATTTAGCAGAAGCTAATTGTCCACTGATAGTTTGCAAAGTTAGCTGAAAAGCTAATCCACTAATGAAAACGTTACCTTCGCTAATTAGCAGATTAGCAGGACTGTGCCCACCACTGGGTCAGGTACAAATCTACATTGATACATTTGTTGTGATTGTGTCACATACCAACAAAGTGAAGTGTGAGTGAGTTTTTCTGGTGTTTATACTGTAGAACATACAGATATACCTTCTGTAGGAAGGTTAATGTTGTGTGTATACTCTGACTGTGCACAAAAAGAGAAAAGTGGTATGAAGATTGTTCCTAAAAGACAATGCCATTCCTCATGGGACTTCACTTTCAGACTTACTAGCTTTGGTTTTTGACTCTGTAGCACCCCTCATCCATTCTGCTTCCTTCCCCTCCTTTGCTTCCACCACAAGTATGTTTGCATACTGTTGGGAATCTGCATGTTCAGATATGCACATCATCTTGCTCACCATTATTTATCAAACTTCAATAAATTTAAAAAGAAGACAACAATTAAATAAACAAAAGCATGTTGGAAAAATGGCAAACTTTGAAGGTGAACTAAATGACATTTTACACCTGAATGCAAACATTCATCGACTACTTTGTACAACATACAGATTGAGCATCTTCATGGCATCCTGTACAGAGAATGTTGTAACACTCCCTCATGCTTGGTCAGTGCCATTTTTTGTCATGATGTGATGAGTTAAGGACCCCTGTTGCATAATTTTTGATGGAGAAGGAGACACCTTTGTTCATAGCTGTGTCATTTCTCTCTGACAGTGTACAGAACTATTTGCTTCACTTCTGCATCATCAGGGAATGTTCATCTGTGTTTTGGTTAGGGTTAGGATAGGCATTTCTCTGTGCGTCACATAGTGATGCAGCGGGGGTACCCAAGTTTATTCAAGTGTACTATGAGTATACTTATTTTTTACTAAAATTGAGAAAGTATACTTGAAGGTGACTTTTTATAAACTATATTTTATATACTTAAGAATAGTATAGTGAAGCATAATTGGCTTATACTAAAAAGTATAAACAAAAGTCTAAGTACATTAATACTAAGACTTATACTTTAGTATACTTTTTACATCTTTCTGCCACAAAGTACTAACACTTATTATGCACTTGGAGCAAGAAATACTAAGTCAAGCCATTGACTCAAGTAACTGAAAAGAAGTCATAAACGTACAGATTTTTTTTTCTATGTAGTTATTTATTTTTGGTTCCAAAGGTTCACACTTTTCTTTTACCTTTTTTGACAAGGGAGGACTTTAGTTCTCAGTAGAATACGCTATGTTTACATTTTTACAAATAAGGGCTTGATCTTGGAGAGACCATTATGTTTACATTTTACATGCACTTTTTCCTTTAATTTTCTCCACAAAGGAAGGACTTGATTTCGTAGGTCTTTGTTTTTGAAATGTTTGAAATTATATCAAACTTGTTTTCAAAATTCTGTCTTGTGATTTTTTAAATCCATCACACTCCTGTGTACATACAGTATGAGTAAGCTTTAAGAATACTTTAAAGAGTATATTTTCAGTATATAAATAGTAAGCTACAAGTAATATGCCAAGCAAAATTAAAGTATAAAAAGTAAAATAGTGAAATAACCAATGTGTATAACAGTATACTTTAAGTATACGATAATAAACTAAAAATAGGGACTCAAAGTATACAACTAGTACAATGGCAGTATATCGATAAGTGCACTTGTGGTATACTTTAAGCATAGGAGAGGGATATATCAGTACATTGATAAGTGTACGTGTAGTATACTTTAAGCATACAAGAGGGATATACCAAGTACATTGATAGTATACGTATAGATGAGAGTACTTGTTGTATACTTTAAAGTGTACTTTTGCAAACTTAAAAGGAACTTTAAAATATACTTTTATAAACTTGAAATGTTCCAATTTAGTCCGAAAAAGTATTAAATTTGTGTACTTTCTAGTATACTAAGAGTGCACAATCTGTAGTATACTTGCTATACTTATATTGAAGCATACTTAATAAAATTAACTTTAAGTATACTACTTTTTGCTAAGGGACAGATATATTCATCTCAATGAACTGTTTGCGTCAAAATCTGATGATGTGAGTGTAAGGTTGTGATGTCTCAGTGTAGCTGCACATGCAGATTTAGTGCATGCTGGTCCTTTGTTATGAACTTTTAGTCCTCTCCTTATTCATAAAGGGACACGGTACTCATTAATCACCACAGAGCTGTTGATTTTGTTTTGTTTTTCAAAGTAGCAGACAGCATCTACTTTCTAGAAATACATTTAAAAATCACATTTTGAGGCTCTAAAAGCCACTCTTTATGCTCGATAAGCAGGTATCTGAGGCTTTGGGGAGGAATGGCAGACAAGAAAACTTTTTTTGATTCTGTCTGGTGGAAGAAAAATAATTAGTTAATTAGCCCAATAGCTTCTGCATGCTAACATGGTGTTTGCATTATAAAAAAGTAATGCACTGAGGACCTGAAAACGCTAAGGCTGATGTTACAGCCTTATTCCAAACTGTATGAAACAGGGCATGCTCTGAGCTTGGTTTTATGGAAGCTTTAATAATCACCTTTGTTCCAATAGAGCAGTCAGACACTGTTTCCTTATCTACCACATCATCTGTGCCATCATTGCATGGCAGATGCACTGGCAGGAGTATGATGTCTTCCCATGCCCCAAGACAGTAATGAATGAAATAATGTAATTACATGACAAGGCCTGTAATCACACCACCCATGACATGTAGCCGGAATATCCAATGAGGTTATGTTGCCTGAAATAAAGTCAGCACTGCTTTATCCTGACAGTGGCTCAGTGGAAGAGATCCTCTTCTATACCCTTGAAAATGGCGTGATGAATTTGTGGTAGATAGTCATCCCTTCATAACGGGTTTTGTCTGGCACAGTGGCTCCTTCTCCAGGTTGCCTCAGTTCTGCACCTTTCCGATTTACTGTAAAAGGAGAGGAAACATGATATATTTGATGGCCTATTGAGAAAGAGGTGAGTAGAAAAAGCTTACATACCCTTTTGAGATTTTTGTCATGTAAGTCAACAAGGCGGCAGTGGGGTATGTGTGCAGAAGTCCACTCAGTACTTGAGTCACACTTTCCTGTGCCTATGAAAATATGAACAAAATTTAACAGATTTTCACCAAATATGAACCAAACATCCCAAATGAGTGTGAGAGAAGAATTTTAATTTGGGTTGAATCAGGACCACCTACTTTACTGAACACATTTATTTTTGTACCCATGATAACGGAACTGATTTTCACCAAACCTCTAAGGGCCCCCACTTTCCTGAACAGAGCATTAATAATTGCACTTGACCCCCTGGCAGCTGTGCATTTGTGTGTGTGTGTGTGTGTGTGTGTGTGTGTGTGTGTGTGTGTGTGTGTGTGTGTGTGTGTGTGTGTGTGTGTGTGTGTGTAGGTTCCCAGGCCTGGTTATCACATGAACTTTAATAAACTCAAAATGAGGAAAATAATGGTTTGGTTTTTGGTAAGGGGCAGTAAAATACATAAAGGGAATGAGGGAAATTACAGTGGTTCACATTTTTCCACATTTTGTTACAGCCTTATTCCAAAATGTATAAAATTAATTTTTCCTCAAAATTCTAAAGTTTAAGATTTTGCAAAAATATTATTATTATTATTATTATTATTATTATTATTATTATTATTATTATTATTATTATTATTATTATTATTATTATTATTAATAATAATAATAATAATGATAATAATAATAATAATAAACTAAGAAATCACATGTACATAAGTATTCACAACCTTTGCCGTGAAGCTCAAAATTGAGCCCAGTTGCAAGCTGTTTCCACTGATCATCCTTGAGAGTCCACTTGGAGTAAATTCAGTTGATTGGACATGTTTGGAAAGACACACACCTGTCTGCATATAAGGTCCCACAGTTGACAGTGCATTTCAGAGCACAAATCAAGCATGAAGTCAAAGGAATTGTCTGTAAACCTCTGACACAGGGTTGTCTTGAGGCACAAATCTGGGGAACGGTACAGAAAGATTTCTGCTGCTTTGAAGGTCCCAATGAGAACAGTAGCCTCCATCATCTTGTAAATGGAAGAAGTCTAGATCCACCAGGACTCTTCATAGAGCTGGCCACTCATGTAAACTGAGTGATCGGGGGAGAAGGGTCTTACGGCCCCTTCACACATAACACAAATGAGGCTGAAGGATGCCTGAAGGAGGGTTCGAATGGCAGTCATGAATAATCGGAGCTGCACTTGAACACCTTGTACAGCAGTCAGCACAACCATTCGGCCACAGCACATGCACTCCACATTCATGTCAAGCTTGTGCTGTAAACCCAATTGAACAGCATCAAGATGAGGTGGTACTGCCATCTGACCATGGTTGCAACATTCGTACAGCATGTCGGACCATTCGAACTGTGGTCGAGGGGCTGCACGAAATGATCGGCCATGTTGAACACTGTCTCAATGTCACGATCGAGCCAGCCTTCACACCAGTGGCCGAATGGCAGGCGATGACCCGCACTCAGCCACAGTCAAGGTGTCACCCATGAAACTGTTTTTTCTTGTTTGTTTGGAAAGGGACCATGTACGAGGTCTGTCCGAAAAGTAACGGACCTTTTTATTTATTTCAAAAACTATATGGATTTGAATTATATGCGCTTGCATCAGCCAAGCTTGAACCTTCGTGCGCATGCGTGAGTTTTTTCCACGCCTGTCGGTTGCGTCATTCGCCTGTGGGCAGGCTTTGAGTGAGCACTGGTCCAGCCCCCTCGTTGGATTTTCATTGTCATGGAAATGGCTGAGCAACTGCCGCTTTGCTCCATGAAAATTTTTTCAGAAACTGTGTGACACAGCCAGGTGGAAACCATTCGGAAAATTCAGATGGCTTTCGGTGAAGATTCTATCGGCGTCACACAGATCAAGGAGGATTACAACCGGATTAAAGACGGCCCACAGTGGTGGAGGGCGCGCCGCGCTTCGAGCGGCCATCGACAGGCCGAAATGAACAGATCATTTCCAAAGTAAAGGCTGTGTTGATCCGGGACGTCGTGTGACTACCAGAGAAATCACAGAAACTGTGGACATCAGCACTTTTGCGGCACATTCCACTGTTACAGGAGATTTTGTAATGAAAGACGTGCGGAGGAATTCGAGTGTCGGGACGGAGCCGCTCATGGTGCACAACAAAAAACACCTCTGTGTTGGAAACCATTCGGAAGATTCAGACGGCTTTATGTATAACACATGTATTGAGGAAACGGATCCGACACAGTGTGATTATCATGGCAGTATTATGGATGTATTATGATGCATCATGCACGTGTTGTGCGTGCACGGCATCTGCATTTTGGTCATAAATGAAGCGCACTCGGGCCGTTGGCATCACTATTCACACCAACAATACAGGCTCTGGAGCATTTGCTGGACTTGGACAAGTTGATTGGAGTAAAGAAGCAGTGAACAGGGCGAGTGGTGACATCAGCGGATCGCATCAGAGCACAGCTCATCTGAACGATTAAATCGATACGTTAAATCTGTTATAAACATAGGAATAAATACTGTAACAGCTGCAGACAAGAAGGAAAAAAACACGCAACTGTTTTATCAAGCCTTGACAATGTAAACAAGTCAAATAATTACCTTTTTAGATGACTCAAAATGCTTTTTGCAGCTTGTTAGCCGTTCACGCGCACGCGCGCGTGAACGGCCCAGCTGCAGCTTCCTGTGATTCAGGAGGTGATTAGAGCTGTTTATTTTATATAGGCAGCATCCAGAGCAGAGTGCGTGGCAGCCGGTAGAACAAAAAACGGCGTCCAGCTGTGAACACAGCACATCTGATTTGCATCTGCCACAAAGCAGACGTAATAATATCAGCAGAATGACGGCGAATATACAGTGCATAGATTATGTATTGTGTATGTATTGAGTATGTATGGAGTATGTAAGGTGGATGTCATCCACAGCCAAAATTTTGTGCAGCTCAAAAATCCTGGTAACGGAACAAAGTGCCTCTGCGGATAATTGCGGATGTGTACGGGTGTTGGCCGACTCATACAAGCATGTTTCACGCATATTGTGGATGTTAAGCGAATATGAGCCAATTTTGTGTGCAATCCATATGCAAATCCTCCTAAATGCCAGTGGGACAGGGCCCTAAAATCGGTGGTTACAATGGGCAGTGTCTTTCATTAAATTTTTTGAGTTTGTTCTTGAACCTTCCAGTAGAATCAGAGTTCTTAATACTGTCAGGGAAACCCTTCCACTGAGTTGTGGCTTTTACAGAGAAAGATGACTGACCAAAAGCAGTATGACGGAAAGGCACAGAACAGTCTCTCAATGAAGACATTCTGGTAGATCTTATAGACTGCTCGGGACAAATATTAAAACATTGACGTAATGGGGAAGGAGCCAAACCAGGTAAAATCTTAAACGTAAGACACAAATTAGAAAACAGTTTAAAATTCTCAAAACTAAGAACATGAAGCTTTTGTAGAATCCTGCAGTGGTGATATTACATAGATTTTTTAATCTAAAATTTTTAGGGTTTGTTTGTACAGAAATTCCAGTGGTGTAGCAGCCTCCAGCCTGCCCCCAACATGTGATACAATATGACAAATGAGAAAGGATCATAGCGTGCATGAAGGTCTTTGCAGCATCCAATGAAAGGCAGCCTCTAATATGTCTAAAATGTAATTATCCAAATGATATCTGATGGTTTTGGTCTTTTTTCCACGTGTGACTTAAAATTATGATTTGAATCAATTACTACACCAAGATATTTGAACTCCCTCTAAATGCCAATCCTCTCACCTTCTAGAACAAGGTCATCACTCCCACCTGGTTGGTTTTAGAAAAGAACATCCCTTTTGTCATAGTTATCTTAAGGCTGAGACATTACTGTTCAAGCCACTCTGTGATCCTTTTCATAGCAGCTGCCAGCTTTCTCGCTTCTAGTTCAGCAGTTTTTGCATGTGTGTATAAAACATTATCATTGGCATACATTTTCACCAAAAAGGTCCACCAAAAAGTCCCCTTGGTTGTAACTTAGGGTCCCAATGGACCATCTCGTCATTGGCAGTTTTAAAAGTTTTGTACAGCCTCTGCTTCCTCACCGCGGTTTACCCACACGCTGAAGCACTAGATGAGTTATTTATATAGTCCACGGATTTACTTACATTCCCAATGAGTAGCTGCAGTGTGTTATTAAAATAATTACTCCCCGCATTGATCAGGTTCAGACCGATAACGGTGGAGCCACACAAAAAAGGAGCCCGATTGCACACCTCCTCCGGGGAGTTACTCAGGTGCAGCCCCGCGCTGGTGTCCTGCACCTGCGGTGTGCCAACTCCCGGACAAGAATTTAGATGTACATCTCCTTAGAGCAGGTGCAACACAAGCAGGAAGCCAGGTAATGCTTGTGATGAAATGGCTCGCCGCTGTTTGTTGGTAGTTTTACCCACCGCTGCCCATCCATGTTGTAGGACAAAAGAATAAACTGTGTAAGCAGCTAACATCCAGCTAAGAGGGCCTTCAGCGGCAGCTAACCACAAGCCAGGGCGGGCCTCCAGCGATAGTCTGCCAGCCACCATCGGGTTGAGACGGGCCTCCGGCAGCAGCTAACCAGCTAACATCCAGCCAAGAGGGCCTTCAGTGGCAGCTAACCGCAAGCCGGGACTGGCCTCCAGCAATAGCCTGCCTGCCACCATTGGGGTGAGATGGGCTTCTGGCGGCAGCTAACCAGCTAACATCTAGCCGAGAGGGCCTTCAGCGGCAGCTAACCGCAGACTGAGACTGGTCTCCAGGGACAGTCTGCCGGCCAACATCTGGTCAAGACGGGCTTCTGGCAGCAGGTAACCAGTTAACCTTGGTTTGACTGTGGTGGGAACTCTGATAACCCGGTGTGGCTTGTTTTTAGCTTAGATCTGGGGGTCAGTGATAAAGACAGCAGTATGCCCCCGAAGAGAGCCCCGTTGTTGGACAAAGTTGAGGAGATAAAGTAGTCTCTCAATTTCATCACAGAGGAACTTTCATACAGATTGGCAACAGCAGAAGAGCATCATGGATCTGGTTGGGGAAGTAATACAACTGCGAATATAGAATGGTGAGAAGGATAAGCGCATTCAACATCTGGAAAGTAGACTTGCAGACTTGGAACACTACACCAGGGTGAATGATGTGATTGTCACCGGGCTCAAAATCAAACCCTGGTCATATGCGCGGGCGGTGACCATGGAGAGTGAGGGGGAGAGCCCAGTGAGCTGGATGTCTGCTCCATGGAGAAACAGGTGGCTGAGTTTCTATGGTCCAAGGGGATCGAGTTGGACAGTGATAACATCGTGGCCTGCCACCCTCTGCCCAGTAGAAATGCCAGTGAGAAACCAGCTGTAATACTCAGGTTCACAAACAGAGAGTACAAAATCGCCCTGCTGAAACAAGGAAGAAAGCTGAAGGGAACAAATGTCTTCATGAATGAGAACCTAGCCAAACACAACTACATGGACTTCAAATTGCAAAGTATTCATAAAACTGAATGGGACCCCCGAGGAAGCCAGAGTGATCTACATACGAAGCATCACTGAACTGGACAAATACCAATGAATGTCACTGGATTATACTGCATCATTGTGGTATGGAATGGATTAGGGCTGGACTGGAGGTAACAAACAAAACACAATCATGTCTTCACACATCAACAGAAAGCACTATACACCTGGGGACATGAACCACATTACACAGAGGATACGTGACTATGAACAACTGAAACTGAAAACTTTTGAGTACACCGATCACAGCATTCTGGACTCGGAACAGGATATTGGCCCGGACAATATTTTTTTCTCCACCATTAACAGTAATTGTTGCTACTACACAGATGATCAATACAATCAAGATACTAAGTCTGTGGGTAAACTACACTCAACAAAAATATAAACGCAACACTGTTGGTTTTGCTCCCATTTTGTATGAGATGAACTCAAAGATCTAAAACTTTTTCCACATACACAATATCACCATTTCTCTCAAATATTGTTCACAAACCAGTCTAAATCTGTGATAGTGAGCACTTCTCCTTTGCTGAGATAATCCATCCCACCTCACAGGTGTGCCATACCGAGATGCTGATTAGACACCATGATTAGTGCACAGGTGTGCCTTAGACTGCCCACAATAAAAGGCCACTCTGAAAGGTGCAGTTTTATCACACAGCACAATGCCACAGATGTCGCAAGATTTGAGGGAGCGTGCAATTGGCATGCTGACAGCAGGAATGTCAACCAGAGTTGTTGCTTGTGTATTGAATGTTCATGTCTCTACCATAAGCCATCTCCAAAGGCGTTTCAGAGAATTTGGCAGTACATCCAACCAGCCTCACAACCGCAGACCACGTGTAACCACACCAGCCCAGGACCTCCACATCCAGCATGTTCACCTCCAAGATCGTCTGAGACCAGCCACTCGGACAGCTGCTGAAACAATCGGTTTGCATAACCAAAGAATTTCTGCACAAACTGTCAGAAACCGTCTCAGGGAAGCTCATCTGCATGCTCGTTGTCCTCATCGGGGTCTCGACCTGACTCCAGTTCGTCGTCGTAACTGACTTGAGTGGGCAAATGCTCACATTCGCTGGTGTTTGGCACGTTGGAGAGGTGTTCTCTTCACGGATGATGCGAAGGAGATGTGTTGCACTGCATGAGGCAAATGGTGGTCACACCAGATACTGACTGGTATCCCCCCCAATAAAACAAAACTGCACCTTTCAGAGTGGCCTTTTATTGTGGGCAGTCTAAGGCACACCTGTGCACTAATCATGGTGTCTAATCAGCATCTTGGTATGGCACACCTGTGAAGTGGGATGGATTATCTCAGCAAAGGAGAAGTGCTCACT
Source organism: Thalassophryne amazonica (assembly GCF_902500255.1). Classification (NCBI taxonomy): domain Eukaryota; kingdom Metazoa; phylum Chordata; class Actinopteri; order Batrachoidiformes; family Batrachoididae; genus Thalassophryne; species Thalassophryne amazonica. Next base: position 68,767,219 of record NC_047116.1, read on the forward strand.
ATCACAGATTTCGACTGGTTTGTGAACAATATTTGAGGGAAATGGTGATATTGTGTATGTGGAAAAAGTTTTAGATCTTTGAGTTCATCTCATACAAAATGGGAGCAAAACCAAAAGTGTTGCGTTTATATTTTTGTTGAGTATATATTCATTTTAACAGCAGAAGCTTGTATGCAAATTTAAAAAAATTAAGGACTATCTGAATACTTTTTCACAACCTTTTAATACCATTGCAATATCAGAGACATGGATGAATATTGAAAGAGGAATAGACTTTGAAATGGATGGTTATGGACTTGCATATAAAAACAGAGAAAACAAAGGTAGTGGAGGAGTGGCTATATATATTGATAAAACCGGTTTTAAGGTTATAGAGGGAATGACAACTGTGGTGGATAATGTTCTTGAATGTTTATCATTTGAAATCTGCAAGAAAAATAAAAAGACAAATATTATTGTGAGCTGTATATATAGAACATCAGATTCTAGCATTGGAATTTTCAGTGAATGGATGGAAAGTATGTTTTCTAATATAGTTAATAAAACAGTTTTTATATGTGCAGATTGGAACACTGACCTGTTAAATGCCAATACCCATAAACCTACAAATGAATTTACTGATACAATGTACAGCATGTGCTTTTTTCTCAGAATCACAGTAAAGACAGAGGAATCCATAAACACACTAAGAAAAGAACTGTTGGAACAGAATTGGGATACAATATACAATGATAACAGTGTTGATTATGCTTACAATGAATTCTTAAAAATATTTACTTCATTATATGATAAGCACTGTCCAATTAAGAAATACAACAAGAAACTGGCATATAATATTTCCCCATGGATGACAAAAGGGTTAAAAAATGCATGTAAAAAGAAGAATACACTATACAAAGATTTTATTAGACAGAGAACTATAGAGACAGAATGCAAATATAAAAAAATATATATGATTAAGTTAACTATTATTGTAAGAGCAAGTAAGAAAGATTATTATAAGATGATATTAGAGGACAATAAAAATAATATTAAAGGAACTTGGAAGGTACTAAATAATGTTATAAGAAATAGCAATATGCACAATAGTTTACCTAAGTATTTTATTGATAAGGATATAGAAAATTATAACATGGATGAAGTAGCTAATAGATTTAATGAATTCTTTGTAAATGTTGGACCCGAATTAGCAAAACAAATCCCTGATACTGGGAAATATAGAGTATATGCCAGAGAGAAATCCTTGTTCTTTATTTCTTAAAGCTGTGACAGAAAAGGAAATACTGGATATTGTCCTTAAAAGAAAGAATAAAAAAATCTACAGATTATAATGATATTGATATATCACTAGTGGAAAAGGTAATTGAGGGCATCTCCAAACCATTAACATACATATGTAATGTTTCATCTCAAACTGGTTCATTTCCAGATAAAATGAAAATAGCCAAGGTCATACCTCTACACAAAACTGGGAATAAGCATCATTTCACAAATTATAGACCAATCTCATTATTACCACAATTCTCAAAAATACTGGAAAAAACGTTTTAATAACAGATTGGACTCATTTTTAGAAAAACACAACATGCAGAGAATCAGTATGGATTTAGGTCAAATAGATCAACAACACTGGCAATAACAGCAGCAATAGAGCTAATTACAAATGCTATAGATCACAAGAAATATGCTGCAGGGGTGTTCATAGACTTGAAGAAAGCATTTGACACAATCAATCATGACATATTAATCAGTAAACTGGAAAAAAAATGGTGTCAGAGGACTAGTGTTTGATTGGGTCAAAAGCTATTTAAGTGGGAGACAACAGTTTGTAAAGTTGGGTAATTGTTTCCTCATCATGTCTGGACATTGTTTGTAGCGTCCCCCAAGGGTCAGTATTAGGCCCCAAACTCTTTATTCTGTATATAAATGATATGCATAATGTTTCTAAGGTACTGCATTTTGTACTGTTTGCTGATGATACCAATATTTTTCATTCAGGGGATAATATAGTAGAATTGCAGGAGGAAATAACTACAGAAATTAACAAATTAAAAATATTGTTTGACAGTAATAGATTATCATTAAATTTAGGTAAGACAAAAATAATGTCATTTGGAAATTGTAGAATGAACATACAGGTAAAGATAAAAGTAGAGGTGGTATAAATTGAGAGGGTTCATGAAATGAAATTTTTCGGGGTAATTATAGATGACAAAATCAGCTGGAAACCACATATCAAACATATACAGAGTAAAGTTTCAAGAATCATTGCAGTAATAAATAAAGCAAAGAAGGTCTTAGATGGAAAATCACTCAACACTCTACACTGTTCACCAATCTCTCCTTATTTGCAGTACTGTGCTGAGGTTTGGGGCAACAACTACAAAACCTCATTAAGTTCATTAAATAGCCTACAGAAAAGAGCAATACAGATCATTCACAAAGCTGGTTATCAGAATCACACAAACACATTATTTCTAAAGTCACAATTACTCAAGCTTACTGACATTGTGCAATACCAAACAGCACAAATAATGTTCAAAGCAACAAATAATTTATTACCAGGGGATATTCAAAAATCATGAAGGGGATTACAATCTAAGGAGGAAATGTAACTTTAAAGAACCAAGATTTTGTACAACCAGGAAACGTTTTTGTCTATCAGTCTGCGGGGTGAGACTTCTCAAGGGATTTAGTGTGGAATTGAGGCAATGTTCAAATATGAGACAGTTCAAAATGCTGTATAAAAATAAGATTTTCAAAAGGTATGAGGATGAAGGCGGTATGGCCGATCACTAGGTGTTTTACGGGCAAATGTCTAGTTATTATTATTATTATTTTGTATTTTTTGTTTTGGTTATTTCCACTCAATTCTCTTCTTTCCTTGCTTTGACTAGCCTTTCTAGTCTTTTTTGTTTTTTTTGTGGTGTTTCTTTGTATTATGTTTATATGGTACATGTGGATTTATATGTGGGACTATACATGTGCTGAAGGATGAATGTACTTGATTATGTGTGTATTTTTATATGTATTAATGCATATATCATGTGTAAGTTAATTATGTTATTTACTTAAGGACAAGGGGTGGGAGTAAAAAAGTTTCACTTCTCACTCCTTTTCGAATACCCATTGATTATAGTTTTCTTTATACTTTATATTATTATTTCTGTTATTTATTTTGTGCCTTGATATTTGAAATAAACATTTCAATCAATCAATTCAATCAGTCCAAAAAGGTTGCGATGAAAGCTTTGAGAATGACCACACACACACACACACACACACACACACACACACACACACACACACACACACACACACACACACACACACACACACACACACACACACACACACACACACATATACAGCGGGTAAAATAAGTACTGAGCACGCCACCATTTTTCTCAGTAAATATATTTCTAAAGATGCTATTGACATGACAAGATGTCAGTAACAACCCAACTAAGCCACACATACAAAGAGATCAAACCATAGATGAAGTTGGGACGTTGTGTGAAATGTAAATTAAAACAGATTACAATGATTTGCAAATCCTCTTCAACCTATATTCCATTGAATACACAAAGACAAGATATTTAATGTTCAAACTGATAAACTTTATTGTTTTTGTGTAAATATTTGCTCATTTTGAAATGGATATCTGCAACACATTTCAGTAAAACTGGGAAAGTGGCAACAAAAGACTGGGAAAGTTGATGAATGCTTGAAAGAACACTTGTTTGGAACATTCCACAGGTGAAGAGGTTAAATGGAAACAGGTCAGTCATGGAGTGTCATGATTGGCTATAAAAGGAACATCCACAAAAGGCTCAGCCATTCACAAGCAAAGATGGGTCGAGGATCACCACTTTGTGAACAACTGCACGAAAAAATAGTCCAACAGTTTAAGAACAATGCTTCTCAACGTTCAATTGCAAGGAATTTAGGGATTCCATCATCTACAGTCGTAATATAATCAGAAGATTCAGAGAATCTGGAGAATTTTCTACACATAAGTGGCAAGGCCGAAAACCAACATTGAATGCCCGTGACCTTTGATTCCTCAAGTGGCACTGCATTAAAAACCGGCATCATTGTGTAAAGGATCTTACCGCGTGGGCTCAGGAACACTTCACAAAACAATTTTCAGTTAACACAGTTTGTTGCTACATCTACAAGTGCAAGTGAAAACTCTACCATGCAAAGTAAAAGCCATACATCAACAACATCCAGAAATGCCGCCGCCTTTTGTGGGCCCGAGCTCATTTGAAATGGACAGACGCAATGTGAAAATGTGCTGTGGTCTGATGAGTCCACATTTCAAATTGTTTTTGGAAATCATGGATGTGTCCTCTGGACAAAAGGAAAAACACCATCCAGATTGTTACCAGTGCAAAGTTCAAAAGCCAGCATCTGTGATGGTATGGGGGCATGTTAATGCCCATGGCAAGGGCAACTTACACATCTGTGATGGCACCATCAATGCTGAAGGTACATCCAGGTTTTGGAGCAACACATGCTACCACCCAAGCAACATTTTTTCAGGGACGTCCCTGCTTATTTCAGCAAGACAATGCCAAGCCACATTCTGTACGTGTTACAATAGCGTAGCTTCGTAGTAAAAGAGTGCGGGTACTAAAAATAAAACAAAAATCAATTTTTTAAAAGTTCTTTAAATCTTTTTTGAAAATACACCTTTATTCATGTGGATGAACTGTTTCAGTGCTATAGGAATGGGTTCACCAAAATCTTTGGCTCACAAAAGTAACATAATACATGAAGGAAATTGTAATCATTTAAATAAAATAATTAATTTCCAATCAGATGTTTTCTGTCTCCCGTCTCCAGAACAGGGATTGAAAGAGGTGACACCCTGTAGTTTCTTGAGGTGGTTGAATGAAGTCTGTGACATTCCTTCACTGATTTATCAATAGATATGAGTTGGATGTGCTGGATCCCCCAGTCAGAGGTGGTCAATATGGCATGGGAAAGGGAAGTCTGAGGTCTCCTGCTGCAGCTGTTGCCCCCGCAACCCGAACCTGGAAAAGCAGTTGAAGATGAGATGTGATGAGTGATGAGTGGATGAGCTGGTGCCTCCATAGACCCCAGAAGTCCATTTCTTGTTGCTTGTCTTTTCTCTTTGTGAAAAATCATACAACCTCCAATTTCTAGTTGTCACTGCAGCATACCTTAAAAGTTTACATTTTTAACTTTTAACATCAAATGTCACCACAGTGCGCTAACACATTCACACCCAGCAGTAGTGTAATTTTCCACCATCCTCTCATTACAAACAACGAAACATCCAGATTATTATCTGCTGCTTATAGACAAAATGTGAACGCAGCTTTGTACTTAGTGGTCAATTAATGTGGTTGTCACCTTCTAATTTTTATAGCATTTTTACACGTAATCTTTTAATTCATTAATTGTGTTGAAGAGCATGAATAAGATGTTAGCACTGATGAGAGGGGGAGGAGAACAAAACAAAGAGTGTGATTGTTCAGTCAACCAAACACTAGTGATCATGTTTGCTGAAAAGCATTTATTACTGAGGGACCATTTAAAATGCATAAGAGCATATTAAGTATATTTATGCATATTAATTATATTTAATCTTAATTTGAAAAGATACATGCTACATTTATAACTGCCTGTTTAATTCAGGCAGAGGACGTGTGTGCACTCTGCAGTCAGATAAGGCATTACAGAGGAAAATTCTGGCATCTTTGTAGTTGCTGTGTTGACTGGTCACGGTGATGCCCTAGCTACACACTGGAGTTTTACTGGGTGGTGTTGGCAGCTTTGGAGCCAGAGCCATCTGGATAGCACCTTGGTTTCACATTTGAGACAAACCTGAGTCTTTTAATCACTTTGCCTTAGACTGGACCAAAGGACAGACTACTGTGTTCTAACGCCAGAACATGTCAGATTGCCGAGGGCCAAAAGATGGCGATGTAAGAGCTTACACAATTTCACTGGTTTGCAAGACTAAAGTGTTATTTATGATATTTTATTTTTTCCAACTGCTTTTTCTATTTGACTTCATTTTCTTTAAGTGTCTTTACCGCATTTGGACCAAACCGAGTGGAATGACTCAGGGTCAGCCAAGGACAAAGTGATTTGATTTTGAGAAGAAAAAAGGTTAAAAGTCAGGATCGTTACATTTTTTGGCTCAATGATTACTGTGAGGCAAATAAGTATTTGATCCACTGTCAATTTTGCAAGTTTTCCCACTGACAACGAATGGAGAGGTCTATAATTTTTATCGTAGGTACACTTCAACTGTGAGAGACAGAATGAAAAAAAAAATCAGAAAGTCACATTGTATGATTTTTAAATAATTCATTTGCATTTTATTGCATGAATTAAGCATTTGATCTCCCTCCAACCAGCAAGAATTCTGGCTCTCACAGACCTGTTAGTTTTTCTTTACGAAACCCTCCTATTCTGCACTCTTTACTTTTATCAATTACTACTGTTTGAACTTTTTACCTGTATAAAAGACACGTGTCCACACACTCAATCAATCACACTCCAACCAATCCACCTTGGCCAAGACCAAAGAGCTGTCTAAGGACACCAGGGACAAAATTGTAGACCTGCCTAGAGTCCTACTCTAATGAAGATCTAATATGTACATTGAAACGTTAGTCCCTTTTGTGTTTTGCACCTTAAATTTGCACCGGCATCTCCCTTTTTCTTCAAGAACATACATCCTCTTAAAATCAGTTATGGGATATTGATAGTTTATTCTCACTTATATACTCAAAATTCCTTGACCAAGGGATGAAAGAAATTTAAAGTTTCTGCGGTGACTGGATGGGCATCACTGTTGAGTGGTTTGAGAATATGGTACATTTCAAAAACTTTCTTTTATCAGATCATACACAATTTTGAAGTAGAATTTCATAATGGTGTGTGAGCAACATTTAGTGACAAAAGAAGAGTGTACACACAGTTAAATTTACTTAATTTTAAAAATAAGTTTCACTCTACACTTTTTCAGAGTGATTACTGTTTACAACTGATATGAAGACACACATCACATTATTATTGGTAAGATTACTTTTAACTATGGCTGATCTTGAAAGGTTACACTCTTTGAAAAAACTTATTTCTAGGAATTGGTTACATAGTTACCATTTCACACCAGTATGAAGTACCACATAACCTTTTAATTTGGGCAAATGTAAAAGGTAAAATTCAAGGACATAACTCTTTAGCTCAAACAATTTGCAACCCAATCTCATGCCATTTTGTGATGGCATCATGCAAAGTAAATTAATCTATTAGTTCATGAAACAAATTTGTGCTCCTGTCACAAAAAGCACCTTTTGTAATGGGAACATGGAAATGTGGAGTGATGCGGGGGGGGGGGGGGGGGGGGGGGGGGGATTGGCTGGTTAGTCATAGATACAGTAGTGTTCAGAATAATAGTAGTGCTATGTGACTATCAATCAATTCAATCAATCAATTTTATTTATATAGCGCCAAATCACAACAAACAGTTTCCCCAAGGTGCTTTATATTGTAAGGCAAGGCCATACAATAATTACGTAAAAACCCCAACGGTCAAAACGACCCCCTGTGAGCAAGCACTTGGCGACAGTGGGAAGGAAAAACTCCCTCTTAACAGGAAGAAACCTCCAGCAGAACCAGGGTCAGGGAGGGGCAGTCTTCTGCTAGGACTGGTTGGGGCTGAGGGAGAGAACCAGGAAAAAGACATACTGTGGAGGGGAGCAGAGATCAATCACTAATGATTAAATGCAGAGTGGTGCATACAGAGCAAAAAGAGAAAGAAACACTCAGTGCATCATGGGAACCCCCCAGCAGTCTAAGTCTATAGCAGCATAACTAAGGGATGGTTCAGGGTCACCTGATCCAGCCCTAACTATAAGCTTTAGCAAAAAGGAAAGTTTTAAGCCTAATCTTAAAAATAGAGACTAAAAAGATTAATCCAGTTTTTGAGTATATTTCTTATTGTTACATGGGAAACAAGGTACCAGTAGATTCAGTAGATTCTCACAAATCCAACAAGACCAAGCATTCATGATATGCACACTCTTAAGGCTATGAAATTGGGCTATTAGTTAAAAAAGTAGAAAAGGGGGTGTTCACAATAATCGTAGTGTGGCATTCAGTCAGTGAGTTCATCAATTTTCTGGAACAAACAGGTGTGAATCAGGTGTCCCCTATTTAAGAATGAAGCCAGCACCTGTTGAACATGCTTTTCTCTTTGAAGGCCTGAGGAAAAAGGAAAACAACCATCAAAGTGGATAGAATGATAACTAGAATGGCAAAGGCTCACCCATTGATTAGCTCCAGGATGATCAAAGACAGTCTGGAGTTACCTGTAAGTGCTGTGACAGTTAGAAGACACCTGTGTGAAGCTAATTTATTTGAAAGAATCCCCCGCAAAGTCCCTCTGTTAAATAAAAGACATGTGCAGAAGAGGTTACAATTTGCCAAAGAACACATCAACTGACCTATGGAGGAATATTTTGTGGACTGATGAGAGTAAAATTGTTCTTTTTGGGTCCAAGGGCTGCAGACAGTTTGTGAGACGACCCCCAAACTCTGAATTCAAGCCACAGTTCACAGTGAAGACAGTGAAGCATGGTGGTGCAAGCATCATGATATGGGCATGTTTCTCCTACTACGGTGTTAGGCCTATATATCGCATACCAGGTATCATGGATCAGTTTGGATATGTCAGAATACTTGAAGAGGTCATGTTGCCTTATGCTGAAGAGGACATGCCCTTGAAATGGGTGTTTCAACAAGACAATGACCCCAAGCACACTAGTAAATGAGCAAAATCTTGGTTCCAAACCAACAAAATTAATGCCTCACAGATGTGAAGAAATCATGAAAAACTGTGGTTATACAACTAAGTACTAGTTTAGTGATTCACAGGATTGCTAAAAAAGCAGTTTGAACATAATAGTTTTGAGTTTGTAGCGTCAACAGCAGATGCTGTGAACACCCCCTTTTGTACTTTTTTTTAACTAATAATTTACTAATTTCATAGCTTTAAGAGTTTGCATATCATGAATGCTTGGTCTTGTTGGATTTGTGAGAATCTACTGAATCTACTGGTACCTTCTTTCCCATGTAACAATAAGAAATATACTCAAAACCTGGATTAATCTTTTTAGTCACATAGCACTACTATTATTCTGAACACTACTATATATATATATATATATATATATACACTCAACAAAAATACAAATACAAATGCAACACTTTCGGTTTTGCTCCCATTTTGTACGAGATGAACTCAGAGATCTAGAACTTTTCCACATACACAATATCACCATTTCCCTCAAACATTGTTCACAAACCAGTCTAAATCTGTGATAGTGAGCACTTCTCCTTTGCTGAGATAATCCATCCCACCTCACAGGTGTGCCATATCAAGATGCTGATTAGACACCATGATTAGTGCACAGGTGTGCCTTAGACTGTCCACAATAAAAGGCCACTCTGAAAGGTGCAGTTTTGTTTTATTGGGGGGGGGATACCAGTCAGTATCTGGTGTGACCACCATTTGTCTCATGCAGTGCAACACATCTCCTTCGCATAGAGTTGATCAGGTTGTCAATTGTGGCCTGTGGAATGTCCACTCCTCTTCAATGGCTGTTAGACGTTGATGGATATTGGCAGGAACTGGCACATGCTGTCGTATACGCCGGTCCAGAGCATCCCAAACATGCTCAATGGGTGACATGTCCGGTGAGTATGCCGGCCATGCAAGAACTGGGACATTTTCAGCTTCCAAGAATTGTGTACAGATCCTTGCAACATGGGGCCGTGCATTATCCTGCTGCAACATGAGGTGATGTTCTTGGATGTATGGCACAACAATGGGCCTCAGGATCTCGTCATGGTATCTCTGTGCATTCAAAATGCCATCAATAAAATGCACCTGTGTTCTTCGTCCATAACAGATGCCTGCCCATACCATAACCCCACCGCCACCATGGGCCTCTCGATCCACAACATTGACATCAGAAAACCGCTCACCCACACGACGCCACACACGCTGTCTGCCATCTGCCCTGGACAGTGTGAACCAGGATTCATCCGTGAAGAGAACACCTCTCCAACGTGCCAAACGCCAACGAATGTGAGCATTTGCCCACTCAAGTTGGTTACGACGACGAACTGGAGTCAGGTCGAGACCCCGATGAGGACGACGAGCATGCAGATGAGCTTCCCTGAGACGGTTTCTGCAAGTTTGTGCAGAAATTCTTTGGTTATGCAAACCGATTGTTTCAGCAGCTGTCCGAGTGGCTGGTCTCAGGCGATCTTGGAGGTGAACATGCTGGATGTGGAGGTCCTGGGCTGGTGTGGTTACACGTGGTCTGCGGTTGTGAGGCTGGTTGGATGTACTGCCAAATTCTCTGAAACGCCTTTGGAGACGGCTTATGGTAGAGAAATGAACATTCAATACACGAGCAACAGCTCTGGTTGACATTCCTGCTGTCAGAATGCCAATAGCACGCTCCCTCAAATCTTGGAACATCTGTGGCATTGTGCTGTGTGATAAAACTGCACCTTTCAGAGTGGCCTTTTATTGTGGGCAGTCTAAGGCACACCTGTGCACTAATCATGGTGTCTAATCAGCATCTTGATATGGCACACCTGTGAGGTGGGATGGATTATCTCAGCAAAAGAGAAGTGCTCACTATCACAGATTTAGACTGGTTTGTGAACAATATTTGAGGGAAATGGTGATATTGTGTATGTGGAAAAAGTTTTAGATCTTTGAGTTCATCTCATACAAAATGGGAGCAAAACCAAAAGTGTTGCGTTTATATTTTTGTTGAGTGTATGTATATACGAGGTCTGTTAGAAAAGTATCCGACCTTTTTATTTTTTGCAAAAACCTGATGGATTTGAATCACGTGTGCTTGCATGAGCCAACCTGGTGCTGGACAAACAACACCTCTGTGTTGGAAGTCTCACAGGACAAGTTGGAACATGCCCAGCTGTTAAACAATTTCTGGGATACTCACTCGACTGAAAAGCCACTGAAAGCCGTCTGAATCTTATGAATGGTTTCCAACACGGAGGTGTTGTTTGTCCCACGCCATGAGCTGCTGTGTCCCGACGCGCGAATCCGTCCGCACGCCTTTCATTACAAAATCTCCTTTAACAGTGGAATGTGTCGATAAAGTGCTGATCCCGACCTCTTCTGAAACTTCTCTGCTAGTCACGCAACGTCCTGCATCAACAGAGCCTTAAATCTGGAAGTGATCTGCTTGTTCCAGCCTGTCGATGGCCGCTCGGGGCGCGGTGCGCCCTCCACCGCCGTGGGCCGTTTTTAATCCAGTTTTAATGGTCCTTAATCCGTGTGATACCAATAGAATCTTCACCGAAAGCCATCTGAATCTTCCAAATGGTTTCCATCTGGCTGTCTGGCAGAGTTTCTGAAAAAATTTTCATGGAACAAAGCGGCAGTCGCTCCGCCATTCCTAAACAATAAAAATCCGATGAGGGGGGTAGACCAGTGCTCACTCAAAGCCTGCCCACAGGCAAATGACGCAACCGACAGGCATGAAAAAACTCATGCATGCGCAGGAAGGTTCAAGCTTGTCTGATGCAAGCGCACATGATTCAAATCCATATAGTTTTTGAAAAAAATAAAAAGGTCAGATAGTTTTCTCACAGACCTCGTATATATATATATAGGGATTTGTAAACAAGTTGTTATTGCACGATTTGTGGATATATTAATATTGCACATGATTTGTGGACATATTATTGCATGTGGTTATTTCACAGTGTTTTTGTACAGTCTGACAGCAGCAGGGAGGAACGACCTGTGGTATTGTTCCTTTTTGCACTGAGGTTGCCTCAGTCTGTCACTGAATTTGCTGCTCAGCTCCACTACAGTCCAGGGTGAGAGGATTTGAACTTGGCTAACACACTCCTCTCAGCCATCTTCTCCAGAGAGTCCAGAGGACAGCCCAGGACAGAGCTCGACTTCCTGACCAGCTTATTCAGTCTCTTTCTCTCCCGCTCTGTGCTGCCCGGGGCCCAACAGACAAGAGCACAGAGGAGAGTAGAGGCTACAACAGAGTCATAGAACGTCTTAAGCAGAGGCCTGCTCACTCCAAAGAATCTCAATCTCCTCAGGAGTTGGAGGCGACTCTGGCCTTTCTTGCACAGGGCGTCAGTGTTGTGAGTCCAGTCCAGTTTGTTGTTGAGGTGAACACCCAGGTATTTGAAACTGTCCACATGTCCTCACCCTGGATGTTCACTGGTGGGTGAGGTGGTGGTTTCCTCCTGAAGTCGATCACCATCTCTTTCGTCTTATTGGTGTTGAGACACAAGTGGTTGCACTCACACCAGTCCAGAAAGTCTGTGATGACCGACCGGTACTCCAGTTTGTTCTCCTCAGACACATGACCCACAATGGCGGAGTCATCAGAGAACTTCTGGAGATGGCAGCTGTCCATGTTGTAGGTGAAGTCCAAGGTGTAAAGGGTGAAGAGGAAAGGCGAGAGGACGGTACCACCTCTGACTGACAGCCGCGCAGCCGCACGTACTGCAAGTGGTCAGTGAGGTAGTCGATGGTCCAGGCGGCGAGATGTCCATCCACACCTGCGTCCTCTAGCTTCCCCCACAGCAGTGCTGGTGTGATGGTGTTGAAAGCACTGGAGAAATCAAAGAACATGACTCTCACAGCAATCTTGCCGGTCTCCAGGTGGGTGAGCACTCGCTGCAGCAGGTAGATGACAGCGTCATCTACTCCGATGTTGGGCCTGTAGGCAAACTGCAGTGGGTCCAGGATGTCGCTCACCATGGTGCGGAGGTGAGACAGGACATGCCGCTACATGGTCTTCATGAGGTGGAAGGTCAGGGCAACTGGTCTGTAGTGAGCTGGTTCCTTGTTGTGCGGTGTTTTGGGAACCAGGGCCACACAGGAGGGCTTCCACAGGGTGGGGACCAGCCCCAGGCTGAGGCTTTTGTTGTCTTTAATTCTGATGTGTGCCATTATTACAGTAAACAAGTAATAATTGTGGATTAATTGCTGTATCTTGTCTGAGGTAATTGGAGTGCAAGCATAATTTCATTGTTGTTGCACTCGTGTAATGACAATGACAACAAATCTCATCTCATCTCATCTCATCTCAAATTTCATTTAAATATATCATATAGCAGACAAACACACTGATATTTGAGAATTGAAATGAAGTTTCTCGTATTTACAGAAAGTGTGCAATAATTATTTAAATAAAATTGGGCAGGTGCATAAATTTGGTCACCCTTGTCATTTTATGGATTTGAATACATTCACCACTAATTACTGGAACACAAAATTGGTTTGGTAAGCTCATTGAACCTTGATCTCCTTACACAGGTGAATCCAATCATGAGAAAGCGTATTTAAGGTGGCCATTTGCAAATGTTTCTCTTCTAATGAGTGACAACATGGGAGCCTCGAAACAACTCTCAAATGACCTGAAAACAAAGATTGTTGAAGATCATGGTTTAGGAGAAGGATACAAAATGCTATCTCAGAGATTTCAGCTGTCACTTTCCACTGTGAGGAACATAGTGAGGAAATGGAAGGCCACAGGCACAGTACTAGTTAAGGCCCGAAGTGGCAGGCCAAGAAAAATGTCAGATCAGCTGAAGCGAAGGATGGTGAGAACAGTCATAGTCAACCCACAGACCTGCTCCAAAGACCTACAACATGATCTTGCTGCAGATAGTGTCTCTGTGCATCGTTCAACTATACAGCACACTTTGCACAAGGAGATGCTGTACGATGCTGCAATGCAGAGAAAGCCTTTTCTGCGTACACGTCACAGAGTCGCTTGAGGTATGCTAAAGCACATTTGGACAAGCCAGCTTCATTTTGGAATAAGGTGCTGTGGACTGATGAAACTAAAACTGAGTTTTTTGGACATAACAAGGGGCGGTATGCTTGGCTGTAAAAGAACACAGCATTCCAAGAAAAAACACTTGCTACCTACAGTAAAATTTGGAGATGGTTCCATCATGCTGTGTGGCCAATGCAGGTACTGGGAATCTTGTTAAAGTCGAGGGTCACATGGATTCCAGTCAATATCCGCAGATTCTTGAGAACAATGTTCATGAATCAGTGACAAAATTGACGTTGCGTCGGGGCTGGATCTTTCAACAAGACAACGACCCTAAACACTGCTCAAAATCTACTAAGGCATTCATGCAGAGGAACAAGTATAATGTTCTGGAATGGCCATCTCAGTCCCCAGACCTGAATACAGTATTTTCCAGACTATAAGCCGTTACTTTTTTCCCACGCTTTGAATCATGCGGCTTATAATGAGGTGCAGCTTTTCTGTGGATTTTTCTTCACCTGCCAGGGGGCGCTTTAGCAGAAAGTGAAAAAAACGAGAGGTGGGAAGTCAAATTTGGAAATCAAAGAAGAAAGCGCTAATTTTCATTTAGCACATGCAAGCAGCAGGCACGACGGAGAATTTTTTTCAAACCCATATCCCTGTATCATGGAAACCACACAAAGAAGTTCATATGATGCCGGATTTAAGTTGAAGGCCATCTATCTGGCAGTACAGGAAGGAAATAGAGCTGCTGCACGTAAGCTTAGCGTGAATGAATCCATGATTCAGTGCTGGAGACGGCAGCGGGAAGAACTCATTCAATGCCAAAAGACTAGAAAGGCTTTCAGAGGACATAAAAGCAGGTGGCCTGAACTTGAAAATGTTCATGAGGACTGGGTTAACACTCAGAGAGCAGGTGGCCGAGGTGTATCTACTGTGCAAATCCAGCTGAAAGCCAAACCAATCGCCCACGAAATGAATATTGATGATTTTAATGGAGGACCGTCCTGGTGTTTCAGATTCATGAGAAGAAAGAGCCTGTCCATCAGGGCACGGACAACTCTCTGTCAGCAACTCCCCCCGGAGTACCACGAAAAAGTTGCAAATTTCTGACAATTTGTTGAAACAAAGATTGCGGAGAACGCCATAGGACCAGACATCATTATAAATATGTATAAAGTGCCATTGACATTTGATCTGCCTCTGACTGGGACTGTAAACAAGACAAGTGCATCATCCATTATCGTGAAAACCACCGGACATGAGAGGACACATTTCACCTGTGTCATGGGCTGCACCGCATCTGGAAAGAAGCTTCCTCCGATGGTAATTTTTAAGCGCAAAACTATGCCGAAAGATCAACTCCCGAAGGACATTGTGGTTAAAGCCAACCAGAAAGAATGGATGCTAGAAAGTCTAATGGACTGGTTAACGGAGTGCTACGGAAAGCGCCCAGGAGTATTTTTTCACCAGAAAAAAGCGCTGCTTGCTTTGGACAGTATGAGGGCCCACATCACCGATTCAGTGAAAGCAGTCATCAAGAGAACCAACTCAATTCCTGCTGTGATTCCTGGAGGTACAACAAAGTTTTTGCAACCCCTGGAAATCAGTTTGAATCGAGCGTTTAAAGCAGCACTCTGGGGTGAATGGGAGACTTCAATGACTAGCAGCGATAAATCTTTCACAAAAACTGGCCGCATGCCAAGAGCATCATTTTCTGATGTCTGTCAGTGGATCCTAACAGTGTGGAGCAGCGTGAAGGAATCTACCATCACCAATGGGTTCCGAAAGGCTGGACTGTTGCATGAAGAGGGCACCACAACTTCAGATCCAGCTTCACCCCAGGATGACAGCGACAAAGAGAGCAACATTGACATCAACACAGAAAAAGTATGTGACGAAGCTGTTCTGAGGCTGTTCAACTCCGACACTGAAGAAAATGACTTCAGTGGTTTCAGTGGGCAGGAGGATGATGAATAAACCAATCAATAACTTTTCTGTTTTGTTTGATCAGCACTTTTATACTACAGCTACTGTTTGGAAACTAATCAGTTCAGTTATGTTGACTTAAAGCTACGTAATCAGTTCAGTAGATATCAGCGGCTTTTAGCCCGGTGCGGCTTATATATGTACATTTCCATTTTTTTTTTTAACTTTGTGAGTGCGGCTTATATTGAGGTCCGGAAAATATGGTATTATTGAAAATCTGTGGTGTGATTTTAAGTGGCTGTCCATGCTCAGAAACCAAAAAACCTGAGATGTTTTGTAAAGAAGAATGGTCCAAAATACTTTTACCAGAATCCAGACTCTCAATGGAAGCTCAATGAAAGACATCAGGTTAATCATATCCCGGCATGCCTTAATCCAGCCACTACACCCTGCAATTGATATGGGCACCACTACTGAGGTATTACCTAGATTTACAGAATTTGACAGTATCTCACTAGGCATGCTGACAAAACTCGTAATGTCAACAAAAAGCACAACCTGTTTTTTTGATCCTATACCAACAAAACTGTTTAAGGATCTGTGGCCCACTCTTGGGCCGACTGTGCTGGAAATTATTAATCTTTCTTTAACTTCTGGATCTGTTCCTAAATGTTTCAAATCTGCAGTGATTAAACCATTACTTAAGAAACCTAATCTTGACCCTAGTGTATTGACAAACTATCGGCCAATATCAAATCTATCATTTTTCTCTAAAATTCTGGAAAACGTGGTGTCATGGAAGCTCGTAGACTATCTTACTGAGAATAATCTCTTTGAGCCACTGCAGTCTGCTTTTAGAAAATATCATTCCACAGAGACGGCTCTCACTAAATCAAATCAAATCAAATCAATTTTATTTATATAGCGCCAAATCACAACAACAAACAGTTGCCCCAAGGCGCTTTATATTGTAAGGCAAAAGCCATACAATAATTACAGAAAAACCCCAACAGTCAAAACGACCCCCTGTGAGCAAGCACTTGGCGACAGTGGGAAGGAAAAACTCCCTTTTAACAGGAAGAAACCTCCAGCAGAACCAGGCTCAGGGAGGGGCAGTCTTCTGCTGGGACTGGTTGGGGCTAAGGGGAGAGAATCAGGAAAAAGACATGCTGTGGAAGAGAGCAGAGATCATTCACTAATGATTAAATGCAGAGTGGTGCATACAGAGCAAAAAGAGAAAGAAACACTCAGTGCATCATGGGAACCCCCCAGCAGTCTAAGTCTATAGCAGCATAACTAAGGGTTGGTTCAGGGTCACCTGATCCAGCCCTAACTATAAGCTTTAGCAAAAAGGAAAGTTTTAAGCCTAATCTTAAAAGTAGAGAGGGTGTCTGTCTCCCTGATCCGAATTGGGAGCTGGTTCCACAGGTTCCACTAAAGAGGTGAATGATCTTCTGCTTACAATGGATTTGGACACCACTACGGTACTGTTGCTGTTAGATCTCAGTGCTGCATTTGATACAGTGGATCATCATATTCTACTTGATAGGCTGGAAAATCATTTTGGGATTAGTGGGAGTGCCCTTGCATGGCTGACGTCATACTTGACCAGTCGTTCTCACTGTGTTTTGTACAGTAACACTACCTCTAACCTTAGTGACATGAAATTTGGGGTTCCACAGGGGTCTGTCTTAGGCCCCCTGCTTTTCTCCCTTTATATAGCACCCCTTGGGCACATATTGCGGTGTTTTGGGATTACCTTTCACTGCTATGCAGATGATACTCAGTTATACATGCCAATAACTGCTGGTAATCTCTTTCACATAAAATCCTTAGAAGATTGCCTTGCAGCAGTGAGAAGCTGGATGTCTAGAAACTTCCTACTTTTAAACTCTGATAAGACTGAAATGATGGTTCTTGGTCCAGTGATTCATCTGCATCAATTTGACCAGTTAACGCTCAGCCTCAGCTCATGTGTCATACATCACACTGACAAAGTGAGGAACCTTGGGGTAATTTTTGATCCTTCGTTGTCCTTTGGCCTCCACATTAGAAATATTACTAGGACTGCTTTCTTCCACCTGCGAAATATAGCGAAGATTCCTCCCATCCTCTCTATGGCTGATGCTGAGACCCTGATCCATGCATTTATCTCTTCTAGATTGGACTACTGCAATGTTCTATTTTCTAGTTTACCGCAGTCTAGCATTAGGGGTCTCCAATTGGTTCAAAATGCTGCAGCCAGACTTTTGACACGAAGCAGAAAGTTCGACTACATTACACCCATTTTGGCATCCCTTCACTGGCTTCCTGTCCCAGTGAGATCAGATTTTAAGGTTCTGCTACTAACCTATAAAATTATTCATGGACTGGTACTCTCCTACATAGCTGACCTAATTAAACCTTACGTACCAGCCCGGGCTTTACGTTCCCAGGGTGCAGGACTACTTTGTGTCCCTAATGTTGGGGAAAGTGTAGTGACATGGACCCACAACAGGGGGCGCAAATGAACGGTCAATAGATGAGCCAAAAGGTAACAATTTAATGTTGTGAATGTGCACAACGAATATACAGACAATCTCAGAATCTGATAGCAGTCAATACACAAAGGTGACGTGTGGGCAGGCTCGAGGATAGAAGACGTCTATCCTGAGAAGAGCCGGAACCACACGATTTCTGCCACCACCGAACCCGGTGAATACTGGAGCTGCCAAGTCCCGAATTCCCAGGTGATCACCGTCCCCGACTGTCGGATCTGGTACTGCTGGCGAGGAGCACAAACAGTGAGATGTGGGTGTGTGCACACCCAGTAACAAAAACAGTCAGAAGGTGGAAAGTCACCTCCACCTCTAATCACACACTCGTGCAGCTCCTGTTAACCACTTATCTGGTTGGGGTGTGAAGCGAAGCCGTCGCTGATCACACCAAAATGCCAATCCCACAGATAAGGCAACACCCACAGGAAAACGGCTGCAAAGAAGTTCAGACTATAAAGTCAGTGTTATGTTCAGATACAGCAGAGAATATTACCTTCACAGGTAGATGATATCTCGGCAGCGAGGTGGAGATGACATCCGGCTTTTATGGAGTGATGAAATGATGGGTGACAGCTGTCATGAGTTGCTGTGTGACAGCTGTCACTCCCGGTTGTGTCCGTGGCGGCAGCGCCCTCTCGTGCCTGAAGCCCGCACTTCAGGCAGGGCGCCCTCTGGTGGTGGGCCAGCAGTACCTCCTCTTCTGGCGGCCCACACAACACCTAAGGTGAATAAGAAGTCTGCGGGTCACAGAGCTTTCTCTTATCATGCCCGTGTTTTGTGGAATGATCTCCCTGCGTCAATAAAACAGTCAGATTCTGTGGAGATTTTCAAGTCCAGACTTAAGACGCACTTATTTTCCCTTTTATATGGCTAGCATACTGGTACAGTTTTGTTTTACGCTTTTTACTCTTTGAATTCATTTTATTAGTAATTGGAGTGGGCCGCGGCGTCAACTTTACCTAAATTCTGGGTCTTTTAGTGAAGTTTAGGGCTAGTGGCCGGCGATCACCTTAGTATTTCTCTCTTTTTCTTGTTGTTTAATGCTGACAAATTATACAGTATTTCTTGTCTTTCTGATGCCTGATTCTGTTTTTTTCTCTCTGTTTAAGGTGCAGCTCCATCCAGAGATGGGAGTTGTGTTTGTGTTGGCGACCCTCCTGTCCTATGCGCCATTAGCATTTCTTGTACATTCGTCCATGAATTGTTCTGTGAAATGTTCTGTAATTTATGTTTTGTAGCATGGCCCAAGCAGAGGGTCACCCCTTTGAGTCTGGTCTTCTTGAGGTTTCTTTCTCATAGGGAGTTTTTCCTTACCACTGTTGCTCTGGGGGTTGGTAAGGTTAGACCTTACCTGTGTGAAGCGCTTTGAGGCAAGTGATTTGGCGCTATATAAATGAAAAGAAATTGAAATTGAAATTGAAGCTATAGGAAGTGTTTAGAGACTGTTCTATCTGCAAAAGGAAGATCTACTAAATATTGCTAACATGCCTATCTCGGCTTTCAATGCTTACCAGCCCAGTGAGTATAAGAGAAATTGTGGAGAGCTGGGCATGTCTCAACTTGTCCCCTGGCACTCCGAAACGGAGGTGTTCCTTTGTCTCGCTCGATCAGCGAATCGGTCGTGACGCGCGAAGCCTCCGTGCGGCTTTCCATGACAAAATCTCTTGTTAAAAGTGAAATCTGCCAGAAAATGGCTGATGTCCAGCTCTTGTGATAACCAGAGAAATTGCACACGACGGTCCCGGCTCCACACAGCCATCCGTTTAGAAATGATGTGGTGTTTTCTGCCTCTCGATGGCAGCTTGGAGTGCGACGCGCCGTGCGCCATTGTGGGGCGTCCTTAAAGCTGTATTTGTTTATTTATTGGCCTTTAATTAATTCTGCAAACATTGCTAGACAACATTTTCTTTTCTCTTTTCCCTCACATTCTTTCTATACCTTTCATTTGCTGCCTGGAAGTCAAGAACCCAATGACACTGAAAAAAAAAGTCTATGGTAATGATAAATCTAGTTGTTTTGTACTTCATGGGCTAAAATATTCAAACCACTGCTGAAGAGCTCCTTTAATGTATTTCATATTCAAAAATTTATGAATTGTTTGAATATAATGGTATGAGAAAAACATTTTAAAACCCACAGTAGGTTCGAACTCCTGACTGTTTATCAGGATGGTCTTTGTCATTTCAGTTTTACAGAGACACATTACCCAAACCAAAAGCACTTTATAAACCACTCCTCTTTCTTTACTGTCTGATACATGACACAACACAAGGAGAGTTGTCAATGATGACTCAATAACAAAATTACTTGCAGCAGATTACTGAAAACAAATTATGCACTTTTCAGCTTAAGTTACTTACATCTTGCAAAACCTTCTGTCTGTGGTCAGCACTCTCAGGGTGCAGGATCACTGTGTGTGCCAAAGGTAAAGAAGATGTCTGTGGGCCACAGGGCTCTTTCTTACTGTACACCTTTTTCATGGAACATTTCTTTGTTGGAATAAAGCAGTCTGATTCACTTGATTCTTTTATAACAAAACTAAAGACACTTCTGTTCTCACACATACAGTGAGGCAAATAAGTATTTGATCCACTGTCGATTTTGCAGGTTTTCCCACCTACAAAGAATGGAGAGGTCTGTAATTTTTATCATAGGTTCACTTCAACTGTGAGAGACAGAATCTAAAAAAAAATAATCAGAAAATCACATTGTATGATTTTTGAATAATTAATTTGCATTTTATTGCATGAAGTAAGTATTTGATCCAATAGAAAAACAGACCTTAATATTTATTACAGAAACCTGTGTTTGCAGTTACAGAGTTCAGACTTTTCCTGTAGTTCTTGACCAGGTTTGCACACCGCAGCAGGGATTTTGGTCCACTCTTCAGTGGTTTGGTTCAATCTTTCAGGTTTCAAGTTTCAGCTCCCTCCAAAGATTTTCTATTGAGTTCAAGTTTGGAGACTGGCCAGGCCACTCCAGGACCTTGAAATTCTTCTTACGGAGCCCCTCCTTTGTTGCCCTGGCTGTGTGTTTGGGGTCATTGTCATGCTAGAAGACCCAGACACGACCCATCTTCAATGCTCTGACAAAATCTCACGATACATGACCCCATCCATCCTCCCTTTATTACGGTGCCATCATCATATCCCCTTTGCAGAAATGCACCCCCAAAAATGATGTTTCCACCACCATGCTTCATGGTTGGGATGGTTTTCTTGGGGTTGTTCTCATCCTCAAAACACAGCAAGTAAAGTTGATACCAAAAAGCTCTATTTTGGTCTCATCTAACCACATGACCTTCTCCCATTCCTCCTCTGGATCATCTAGATGGTCACTGGTGAACTTAAAATGGGCCTGGACATGTGCTGGCTTGAGCAGGGGGACCTTGCTGCCATGCAGGATTTTAAACCATGACAGCATCATGTGTTACTAATGTAATCTTTGTGACTGTGGTCCCAGCTCTCTTCGGGTCATTGACCAGGTCCTCCTGTGTAGTTCTGAGCTTTCTCAGAATCATCCTTACCCAGCGAGGTGAGATCTTGCATGGAATCCCAGACCGAGGAAGAATGACAGTCATCTTGTGTTTCTTCCATTTTCTGATAATTACGCCAACAGTTGTTGTCTTCTCACCAAGCTCCTTGCCTGTTGTCCTGTAGTCCATCCCAGCCTTGTGCAGGTCTACAGTTTTGTCCCTGGTGTCCTTGGACAGCTCTTTGGTCTTGGCCATGGTGGATAGGTTGGAGTGTGATTGATTGTGTGTGTGAACAGGTGTCTTTTACACAGGTAACGAATTGAAGCAGGTGCAATTAATTCAGGAAAAGAGTGCAGAATAGGAGGGCTTCTTAACATCAGCTATTTTGAAATGTGGTGGTGATGGTTAAGTGGTTAAAGAGGATCCTCTGTTCAAATCCCCATCAGGCTGGACAATCACAAAGCACCCTTGGGCAAGGTCCCTAATCCCCAAGTTGCCTCTGGTGCCCATTATAGCACTTTGCATGACAGCGCCCTGATATTGGTGTGTGAATGGTGAATGTGAGGCATCACTGTAAAGTGCTTTGACCATGAAAGGCCATTTACCATAAGTACAAACAGTATGGTACTGTAAGGTAAATCAGTCTGGAGGAGGCAGTTTCCAAAAAGTAAGGGACCGTGCAAGAACGAAAGTGAGGAAAACCACCAAGACACATTGTCTGATTTTTAACTAATTAATTTGCATTTTATTGCATGAAATAAGTATTTGTTCACCTACCAACCACCAAGAATTCTGGCTCTCACAGACCTGTTAGTTTTTCTTTAATGAAGTTCACGACACATTCAGTGACTTGGAAATGCTTATCAATGCGTATCCATCCTCTGACAAGTCAAGTCAAGCAAGTCATGTCTGGGAGCATGTGCTGGTACCACACTTTGCTGCATCCACGAAACCAAGTAACCACATTGGGTCCTAGATGGTAACCACCCAGGCAGACAACCGATGCCCCGTCCTTACCAGGAGGGACGACTCAATCCCTGTCCTGCAGCAGTGAAGAAAACTGGTTGTAAATGTGATGATTTACTTGTGTTACATGGAAGGGTGCGATTACTAATGCAACCCATCTTTTTGGCTTTTATATTTGTACTTCATTTATGTCATGTTCCACACATTAATTTTCACTTAAATGGCATAATTTTAGATTTTTTAATATACAGAAGCCTGATTGATTTTAATGTCATTTCAAAATTAAGACCCATAAAAGCTCAAGGATTCACATATTTTATGCCATTACTGTATTTTTAAAGCTCGGGCATTTAAAAATCTCAATGCCATATTTTAAAATAATCCTCGATTAAGTTTATTTTACGAATGCAGCTTGTCTCATTTTTTTTAATCAGCCTTTTTATTCAGATTATCCAATAGCTGCTGAAGGGGGCGGGCAGCAAAGGAGAGAGAGAGAGAGAGAGAGAGAGAGAGAGAGAGAGAGAGAGAGAGAGAGAGAGAGCGGGCTGTAGGGGCGGGGCTGTCTGGTGGTGGTTCTTCAGCACCGCAGACAGCTCCTGTCTCCTGTCTGCTGTCGCCGGACTGACTGCAGGGCCCTGAAACATCTGGACCGAACCCCGAGCTCGACCCACACACATCTGCGCCGTGTCGTCCCGCTCCGTCAGAACACAGGATGGTTTTTGTTCGCAGCCGTGGACGCCTCGTGGGCCTGACTGTGGAGTCCGGTCGGCACTAACTGCTCCGCCTCGGCGCTTCCTGCCGTTTTCTGCTTCATTCTCTTCCTCTTTCTGGCATCAGCAAAGTGCTTTTTGAAGGAGCTGATCGACCCACTCGAACTTCTCTTGATTGTTTTCCCCCGCTCGCGTGCGTGTGTTTGTGTGTGTTTGTGCATGTGAGATCCCAGTAGCGATTAGTTTCCCGATTATGTGGAGATTGGGGATTTCACCGGAAGCCTGGGAGCGGGTGTCACTTTAGGATAGTTGAAGCGGGCGAACTGGAGCAGGTTTCCGGGCGCTGACATGCGCATGTGGCCGCTGTGAGTCTCCGGTCAGAGCCGAATTCCCGTTTCCGTGAGCGCACGATGAGGTGCCTGCGTGACTTTTTACACTGCACTTAAAACACGGAAAGACAGAGGACTGCTCCTTGCGGTTCTCACCGCGGCGAGAAACCCAAGGTTATCCTTAAAAAAAAAATACTATTCTTACTCCCTTTTTTTTTTTAATCAGACGCTTTTTGGAGTCCAACCTGAAGGGAGAAGAAACCTCAAGGAGCGCACACTTGTCCTGCTCCTCCCGCGCCCTTAAACTGTAAAGAGACGAAAGAAGCAAAAGAAAAGAAGAAAGATGAAGAAGTTTAGGAAGGTTTTGGACGGTTTGACCACGTCCTCGCCGGGAGGGACGATCGGATCGCCTTCGTGCGGCAGCGCGGCCGGAACACCCACCGCGGCGCCCACTCCCAGAGACATCGACGTCCAGGAGACTCTCGTGTCGGAAAACTTTCAGCTGTGTAAGGTGGGTGAAAAAACAAAAAACAGGGATTTATTGCCGACTTGTGGCGACTGAATTTCCCGAGCGGTTGGTCAGATCGGCACACCTTTCGGTGGCCTTCAGATAAGCTCCGAGTGAATCCTGAATCAGTGCTGCTGGGTTGAATAATAATTCATAATTCATTTTATTGTGTAAAATATTTGTATACATGATTGCATATAACGACACATCATAACACATCATAACATTCAATAAAAACAGCTATTAACAATTAAAATCTGGTGGCATTCATTATACTATAATACAGATCATAATTTGCTTCAAAAATATCTGTACTTGAGGATAAGACCACTTTAGGTGGCAAACTATTCCAGCTCTTTACTGCTCGGTTACTAAAGAATTCTTTCCTCACATTGAATACAGATCTATTAACTTCCAAGCACAATTCATGACCTCTAAGGCCAGTATACCTTCTCAATTCAAAAAATACAGTGGGGCCAACATTCTCAAAGCCATGCAAAATTTTGTATATTTCAATCAAAACTCGAGTTCGTCTGCAAAGTTCAGCACTCCGGACAGCTCTTTCAATCGCCTGAGAAATGAGGCTTTAAAAATGTTATTGATTTATTGTTTTAACCAGTTGACCTTTTGAAAACGTATTTATTTTTGCTGTTGTGCCTTCGGGCCAAAGTACTGTAGTTCTCCTGTTAGTTCTTTGTTGATCTAAAGCTTTGGAGCCTGTGTGCGCAGCTGGTGTCCCGGTGGCGATGTGTGTGTGTGTGTGTGTATGTGTGTTTGCGTCTGCACACTTCTGGCAACCGATGACACTCTGGTTCCCGCATATGCGCATTAAAGCGCATTAAAGCCACAGTGTTTGGTGTATCGGCTGCAGCGCAAAACGATCCGGTGATTGTCGTTGGATACCAGCCAACACGCACGATGACATAACGGGGTGTCCCTCCAGTGCATGCATGCAAAAATGCATGCATAAAACAAAAGAAAAAGCAAAAGTGCACCGCACGCCAAGCGACAGATCCTGCAGTAGTGTCCTAGCTGTTGTGCTTTTCACTAGGAAGGAGGGAGAAGGAAGGAAGGAAGGAGAAAGAGGGAGGGACGTGCTCGGTGAGTGGTGGTGGGGAGTTGTATTTATAGCAACCTCTGCCGCCCATTGCAGCCTTTTTTCTGGATGCATTTTTATTTCTTTCTTTCTTTCTTTATTTATTTATTTTTGGAGCTGACTGCAGCGATTGTTCCTCAAAGAAGGGGTTGGGGGGGGGGGGGGGATTTTTGTATCTGCCTGTGAATAATTCATTGAGAAGCTAACAGTACCTGAGTTGTTTGTCAGGCTTTATTACTGGACATGGTGGCAGTTTTTTGTTTTTTTTTGTGGAGGTGGAGGGAGGTTGATTCACAAGCTGAAATGGATGCTGCAGAGTCTCCTTGGCAGGCAGACAGACAGGGAGGAAGAAAGTGCTGGAAAAGAACAACACAATTACTCCATCCCATTCACGAAGCTGCTCCTTCTCCAAGCTTAATGCGTTTGTAATTAAAACCTGGTGAAATCACTGAACGTTTTGAAGAAAAAGTCAGCCTATCTTCCTGATTCCTCACAGGGCATCCATTTGTGCCTGTGAAGGTGCAGAGCAGACGTCATTACGTGTGCGTGAAAGACACAGGGAGCAAGAGGCAACAACTTGGAATCAGTCCTGTTCCTTTTCTGAGCACAGACAGGGTTAAAGGTATTCTGGTAAAGACTGTGTGCACGATCGATCCACAGTGTTATCAGACTACTTGTGTCATCACAAATCCATGCCCAGTGCAGTGCATTAGAAGTGAGCAAATACTGTATAATCCAGGCTATGTTCTTCTCCAGTGCAATGTTTCACAGAGCAGGTGTGGAGTAGGAGGTAGAATACCAATATATAGACCATGGATCAAGTCCAGGTCCACTTAAGGCTACCTGCCTATGTCCTTGGGCAAGACACTTCATCTGTATTGTTTCAGTCCACCTAGGGTACCAACCAAATCATGTCACTGTGCAGAAACCAGAGATAAACATGGTCCCATTGAGCCTCATGTCCTGGAAAGGATTCTTGATTTTGGTGTTAAATAGGGGTGTAAGGGTACACTACCTCCATGATATGATACATATCAACCCAGTTTTACAGCAAGTTGTGACTCAGCAGCATGAAATATACATTAATCTATTGGTTCATGATATTGTGGCGAAAGCGCCTCATTTCCGGCACAGCAGCACAAATTCATTCTAATTCATTCCGTGATGGCTGCACGAAATTAAAAGTTAAGTGGGGGTCGGGGGGGGGGGGGTTATGGTTATGGTTAATGTTAGGGTGGGGGAAGGAGTAGGGTTAATTGCGGACATGTGCGGGTGTCGGCCGACTCATACAAGCATGTTTCACGCATATTGCGGATGTTAAGCGAATATGAGCCAATTTTGTGCGCAATCCATATGCAAATCCTCCTAAACGCCAGTGGGACAGGGCCCTTACATGTATTTTCAGATGTATAAAAACCAAGTGGCAACACTTGCACTTGAGTTTGTATTTTGACCCAACCTGGAAGTCATAAATCTTGTAGTACCTTGATTGCCTGCTTGTGGCTGGATCCAAAAACAGAGCACATTCCCACAGGACTCAGTGTTAAAATGTCCAACTTTAGAGCAGAAATAATCATGTTTACAGCCTGGTTCAAAAATTGTTTTGGTTTTTATAGATAGTCTTCTCCTCCATGTCAGCTGTTTCTGTGTAGGCTCTCAGTTGTCCAGGTGGTTTCCATAGTAGAGAAACTTGAATCTTCCATGGCAGCTGTGATTTTTTTCCTAACTTCTTAGTTTAAGGCATTGTAAGCTGTAAAGTTCAGTGTAATTGTGGGCATGGGTGCTTTGAGTGACAGCTGCTGAGTTCAGTGGTTCCTCCTTTCGTAGCCTCCCGTCATAACTCAGACTCTGCTAGCAGCGGCAGCCGTTGTGTTGTTGCTGTGTCTGTTTGTTTCAGAGGTGGGACAAAGTCACCAGCAAGTCATTCTTAAGTCATGAATTGGCAAGTCTCAAGTCAAGCCTGAAGTCATAATGACCACCAGTTGTTTGCAAGCTGACTTGAGACTTGACTTGAGACTTGAGATTTGCCGATTCATGACTTGAGAATGACTTGACAGCGATTTGTGTGAAGGCTCTCAGGTGTCCAGGTGGTTTCCATTGTAGAGAAGCTTGGATCTTCAACTGGACTGGTTTGGTTGATGCGAGGATGTTAAACTCTTTCTTATTTAATATTATATGCTAATAGTGTTAGCAGCTGTTGGTAGGTCCACTTAAAGCACAATGACAAAGGAAATATGCGGCTCATAACTTTTGCTGTCCACACTAAAGTAAACTACCATGCTACTTGTTTGTGTCTTTGCAAATGGCACTTCATCTGCTGAACCCAGCTGGAACTGGGTACTGGTCTAGGCTGAGGAAGTAACCTCTGATTGAGTGACATTCCATCATAGACTTTCATCCTTTTCACACTATGATACCTGTGGATAAGCACTGACTCACTGGACCAGGGTCTGTACACCGAAAAAGAGAAGTGTTAGAGCAACATAATAAAGTACTTCAAGTGGCAACCCTCAAACAAATTATATAAAATTCAGTAAGATATATCTTCTATTATACATTCCAAATCTAAGGTGGAACTCTACAAGTGTGTACTAAGGTACACCTAAATATCTTAAAAAAAAAAAAAAAGAGAGAGAGAGAGCAGAGCCACTTAAGTGCCTGGTCTTGAGAACCAGGGATGATAGGTTAAAAATGTCATTTCTCCATTACATGGAGAAATGTGCAGGGGTGGGGTTTGAACCAGGAACCTTCCACATTGAAACCAAGCACACTAACCACTTGTCCACAAAAATGTTGAATTTCTGACTTGTTGCTCACTAAAAATTCATAGTAAAATGTATGAAAAGTCATGCAGAAAAAAAATGTGTGGAAATTCTAGTGACACAGGGAAAGTAATGCTGGCAGCTGGGAAAGACTGCAAGCTGTAACTGGAAACAGGTGAGTGTCATGACTGGGTATAAAAGGAGTATCCCCAAAAGGCTCAGCCATTCACAAGCAAAGATGGGGCGAGGATCACCAGTTTGTGAACAACTGCGTGAAAAAAATAGTCCAACAGTTTAAGAACAATGTTTCTCAATGTTCAATTGCAAGGAATTTAGGGATTCCATCATCTACAGTTCATAATATAATCAGAAGATTCAGAAAATCTGGAGAACTTTAAGCGGCAAGGCCGAAAAGCAACATTGAATACCCGTGACCTTTGATCCCTCAGGCAGCATTGCATTAAAAACCAACATCACTGTGTAAAGGAGCTTACAGCGTGGGCTCAGGAACACTTCAGAAAACCATTGTCAGTTAACACAGTTCGTTGCTACAAGTGCAAGTTAAAACTCTACCATGCAAAGTGAAAGCCATACATCAACAACATACAGAAACGCCACCTCCTTCTCTGGGTCCGAGCTCATTTGAAATGGACAGATGCAAAGTGGAAAAGTGTGCTGTGGTCTGATGAGTCCACATTTCAAACTGTTTTTGGAAATCATGGATGTCGTGTCCTCCAGACAAAAGAGGAAAAAGACCATCCATATTGTTACCAGTGCAAAGTTCAAAAGCCAGCATCTGAGATGGTATGGAGGGGGGGGGGGGGCATGGGCAACTTACACATCTGTGATGGCACCATCAATGCTGAAAGGCACATCGAGGTTTTGGAGCAACACATGCTGCCATCCAAGCAACATCTTTTTCAGGGACGTCCCTGCTTATTTCAGCAAGAGAATGCCAAGCCACATTCTGCATGTGATACAACAGCGTGGCTTCGTAGTAAAAGAGTGCAGGTACTAGACTGGCCTGCCTGCTGTCCAGACTTGTCACCCACTGAAAATGTGTGGTGCATTATGAAGTGCAAAATACAACAATAGAGACCCTCCATTGTTGAACAACTGAACTCGTACATCAAGCAAGAATGGGAAAGAATTCCACTTACAAAGCTTTAACAATTAGTGTCCTCAGTTCCCAAACGCTTATTGAGTGTTGTTAGAAGGAAAGGTGATGTAACACAGTGGGAAACATACCACTGTCCCAGCCTTTTTGAAACATGTTGCAGGCATCCATTTCAAAATGAGCAAATATTCGCACAAAAACAATACATTTTATCAATTTGAACATTAAATATCTTGTCTTTGTGGTGTATTCAATTGAATATAGGTTGAAAAGGATTTGCAAATCACTGTATTCTGTTTTTATTTACATTTTACACAACGTCTCAACTTCATTGGAATTGGGATTGTAAGAGGACGCATGGTGTCCTGGGGGATCTCCTCCCTGATCTGGACCAGGGCATCACTTAGCTCCTGGGCAGTCTGCGTTGCAACCTGGCGGTGTCGGATGCACTGAAACATAATGTTCCAAAGGTGTTCTGTTGAAGTTAGATCAGACAAGTGTGGGGGCCAGTTAGCAGCATCAGTTCCTTCATCCTCCAGGAACTGCCTGCATACTCTCACCACATGAGGTCGGGCATTGTTGAACCCAGGACCCCAGTATATGGTCTGACAGTGAGTCCAAAGATTTCATCCCGATACCTAATAGCAGTCAGGGTACTGTTGTCTAGCCTGTGCCATCACTGACTCACCACCAAACCGTTTGTGCTGAATGATGTTGGAGGCAGCATAACTTTCCCCACAACATCTCCAGACCCTTTCACGTCTGTCACGTGCTCAGATTGAACCTCCTGTCATCTGTGAAAAGCACTGGGCATCACTGGCAGACCTTATAATTCTGGTGTTCTATGGCAAATTGAGCTCCATGGTGCTGGCCAGTGAACACAGCGCCCACAAAAGAAAGTCAGGTCCTTAGGCCAACCTCATGGAGTCTGTTTCTGATTGTTCTGTCAGATACATTTTCACCAGCGGCTTGCTGGAGGTCAATTTGTGGGGCTCTGGTCATCCTGTTCCTCCTTGCACAAAAGAGCAGATACTGGTCCTGCTGATAGGTTAGGGACCTTCAACAGACCTGTCCAGCTTTCCTAGAGAAACTGTCTGTCTCCTGGAATTTCCTCCATGCTCTTGTCTTTAATTTATATTTTGTATTTGTTATCATGGGTATATGTATATTTTTTATACATATGTATACATTTTTATTTTTTGGGTTAAAGGGGTGGGCATTTATAAAGTTTTGCTTCTGCCTACACCCTTTCGGGCACATAGGGTACATTGTTAAATTTTTCTTTATTATTTATTAATTTTCTTTATTTATTGTTAAAGTTTTCTTTATTAGTTTTCTTTGCTATTTTACATCTGTGTGTGCCAAATAAATTCATTCATTTATTCATGCTCTTGAGACTGTGCTTGCACACACAGCAAACCTGGCAATGGCACATATTGATGTGCCATCCTGGAGGAGTTGGACCACCTGTGCAGCCTTTGTATGGTCAAGGTACTGCACCATGCTACCAGTAGTAACACTGACCCAAGCCAAATGCAAAAGTAGTGAAAGATCTGCCAGAAAAGAAGAAGACGGAAAAATGTCACTGGCCTCCACCTGTAAAACCATTCCTGTTTTGCTGGTCGGGTCAATGTTGCCTCTAGTGCTGTTGGTTGTCCATTCGGCTCCTCCCGTTTTGTGTTCGGGGTCACCACAGCGGATACAACCAGATCCGCATTGATATTTTGGCACAGGTTTTACGCCGGATGCCCTTCCTGATGCAACTCCAGTGTTACCTGGAGAAACACACACAGCCGCTGGTGTTCCAAAGAGGTCTCCCATCCAAGTACTGACCAGGTCCCGCGCTGCTTAGCTTCTGAGATCTGATGGGATCAGGCTTACACAGGCTTGATACCTTACTGAATTTTCATGTGAGCTCGTCATTGATGTGATGTCCGTATTGACATGATCACATCCACTACAACGGGGTGAGCAACTTATTGCAGAAAGGGCCAAGAGGGTGCAGGTTTTCTTTGCAGCCACTGATTCCACCAGGTGATTTCACTGACTAACTGATTCCATCTGCTCCTCATTTCCGGCACAGTGATATTAATCAGAACGCATTCACTGGCTCACAGCCAGTGAATGCGTTCCTCGGCTATTTGCACCGCACAAGTTGACCACTCGTTGACCTTCAGCGCAACGCAATGATGGGGAACACATATTATCACATGTGCGCCAACCACCCATGTGCAGGGCACAGAGGTGTATGACTGTGTGCAAACGATGACGACATGGGGGGGGGGGGGGGGATAAAAAGACATCACCTATGGCCCCCAGCCACATCTCAGCACGCACAGCGATGACCATGCACCCAGGCTGGGACATATGAAATTATCTGTACAAACGTTGTGATCAGCACAGAGGGTTTACGCAGACCCTCAGTGGCTGTGAACGTTGCTGGACTGTGCACTGGTCACTGCGCACACGAGGGAAGAGGGGGGATGGGGGGATGTTTATATATCATTTTATTTCATACATGGAGTTTCATTAAAGTCCTTGCTTATGTCTGTGGGAATGAAGAAAGAGCAACAGGCGGACGATACTTCCTGTATTCTCTGCTCTTTTTCTATTAGGAATTAAATATTCCATGCTTCCCTGCTGCTGGGAAAAGCTCTTCACTGCTCTGTGATGTGTGGTCTCACAACTGTCTCTGTGTGTTCGTGTGCGTGCACGCTCGTGTGCACAAAACCATGTCTGCAGGATTGTACACGGCTGTCCCACCATATGTCCCTCCTGACAGCGGCTGGAATTTTTCACTGTTTGCCAATTAGTTGTTTTTTGTCACCCATTTTCGGCTGGTTTTTGCCTCTTTCGCCCAACTTCGTGTTATGTGTGAAGAGGCCAGCAGTGAGTGCTGTAGGTGTGAGTTTTGTAGGGGAGACCGGGACCGTTGCCCCCACCCCAAATTTTTTTTTGAATTTACAACTCTGAGACACTATTGTCTGCATTTTGAGGGTCAAATTTTGTGAAGTAATATTAATATGTTGCATAACGAGACAATCATGTAACAGCTCAAAAAACAGTTTTAATAACACTAAGTCAAATCGATATCGGATCAAATTGAATCGAATTGAAATAATCGATTCTGAATCTTAAGAATCTGAATCAAATCGATTCTTGAAATTTGAATTGATACCCAGCTCTAATGTCAGAGCACAAACTGAACATGATGTCAAACGAATTGTCTGAAGACCTCCAAGACAGGATTGTCTCGAGGCACAAATCTGGGGAAGGATACTTAAATATTTCTGCTGCTTGTAAAGTCCCAATGAGCACAGTGACCTCCATCATCCATAAATGTAAGAAGTTCAGATCCATCAGGACTCTTCCCAGAGTTGGCCGTCTGTCTAAACTGAATGATCCGGGGATAAGGGCCTTAAGGGCCTTTCACACTGAAAGCATCAGACGCATCAGAAATGGCAAAAATCGGTCTAAAAAGCATTATTTTCAATGAGACGCGTTGCTTTTTAGACGCGTCAGAAGCGTCGCGTCAAAAGCTGAGCTAAAACGACGCTTCTGCCGACAACCGCGCATTGCCGCTTGTCGGCAGGCTGACGCGGTCAAAGTTCAAACCAATCCAACTTTCGACACGCTAAGCTGTGACGTACCTTTGCGCTGTCCAATAGGAATGACACGTTGGGCCAAAACACGGAAGACTAGTGGCAGAAACCAGTGATCTGTACAAAACAAACGTGTCACACAGTACTGCTCATTTATAGAGCAGTTTTCTGAAGAAAAATCCTTGGAAATGTTTTTTGTTATTGTTGTTTGTTACGTCAGAATTTCTGATTACTGTTTAAAAAGTTTAGAACACTTGTAATTAAAATAGCTAAATCAATCAATAAATGGTTCTTTAGAAACCTTTCATCTGTAAATTAAAACCACCTGTTATTTCAGATTAGATAATTTCTTGTTTAACATAAGGAACCTTGGACATTTATTTTTAGACAAAATAACATGGAAATTTGTACATTTTTTTTTTTAAGTCTGGCAGATTATTTATATCTCATTTCAACCAGAAAAACAGACACTGTAAATAAATACAAATGTTTATTATAAATGCAACAGGAAATAATTTAACAATGACTGCAGTGTGATTGTAAAGTAGGATTTCTGTGACATAAACCTCATGATGAATTTTTTTATAGTCATTTCAACTTGTAATTTCACCAAAATATGTAATTGCCTTTAATGCTGTTATCAGGACAGAGTCATTTCTAAAATATGAATTTGAGCATAATAAGTGGAGAGCTTCTACCTGTGCAAATTTGTGGACATTTTTAATGAGCCGTTCATTTATTGTTAAAATATAAAGTGAAATAGCTTTTTAAAAAATAATAAAATAGTTGCTGTTGAAAGAGCCTTTTATTTAGAAGCAGGTGATGTTATGCTGAATTCTCGGGACCAGATGAAGGTCTCTTCTGCAACTTTGAACTCTGGTGGTGTTGCTGAAAAGCAGAGATGTTTTCTTTCGACTGGACTTCGTGGTGTTCAGCTCATCAATGGAAGTCTGGTTGTCTGCACAGCAAATGTTCCTGATTGGGACAAATAAATATTTCTTTAAATATAAAGAAACACTAAACAGTTTACATATATAAAAAAGAAAAAAAAAAAGGAAAAAAACAATGGAAAAAATGCCCGAAAAAAGTTATTTAAAGTTGAAATTTGTGGGTCCGAAAAAAGCTGTAGCTTTATTTGGTAAAAATAAGAAAGACTGAATCATTTACAAATTAAAGTGTTCACTTAGATCAACTGTGCTAAAAAGCCAAGCTAACGTTAGCCGATCAATAAACCTTCACAGCAGTACACAAACGTCACGTTTTACTTTTATTCTCACCTCGTTAAAGCTGCAGAACTAAACTCTGTTGGTCAAACTGGGACTTTGCATATATCCAAAAAGTGGGAGATTTCGGTGGGTTTGCTCCATCCCTCCGGCTGCCTGCCTCGGTCTGCCCAGGAATGATGCCTGAAGGCCGGCTTCTCCGTGCAGGTCAGCCCGCTGTCACGGTTCAATTGATATCCCACCAAGTCGTCAGTCCTCCCTCGGTCGGCGTCACTCCGAAAAGTAGCTGAAAAAAAGCTTCTCCCAGCAGGGTGATGGGAGAATCGTTCTACTACTGTTTTTTAAAGCTTTTTTGTGGTTCAGGCGACCCAAATTTAAGATGGCAATTGCTGAACTTTTTTCAGGTTGTGGAAACAGCCAGAGTGAGACATAGCAATCTCCACCCCCTTGCTGCTTCTGAAGCGACACGTCTGACATCACGACGCGTTGGAAACGCATCAGTCTGGCGTTACGATGCATTGCGAAGCTTTGAAGCGTCGCGCTGATGCATTTAGTCAGGGAGGTAACCAAGAACCCAATGGTCACTCTGTCAGGGCTCCAGCATTCCTCTGTGAAAAGAGGAGGACCTTCCAGAAGAACAACCATCTCTGCAGCAATCCACCAATCAAGCCTGGATGATAGAATGGCCAGGCGGAAGCCACTCCTTAGTAAAAGGCACATGGCAGCCCGCCTGGAGTTTACCAAAAGACATCTGAAGGACTCTCAGACCATGAGAAACAAAAATTCTCTGGTCTGATGAGACAAAGATTGAACTCTTTGGTGTGAATGCCAGGTGTCATGTTTGGAGGAAACCAGCCATCTTCCCTACAGTAAAGCGTGGTGGCAGCATCATGCTGTGGGGATGTTTTTCAGCATCAGGAACTGGGAGACCAGTCAGGATTAGGGAAAGATGAATGCAGCAATGTACAGAGACATCCTGAATGAAAACCTGCTCCAGAGTGCTCTTGACCACAGACTGGGGCAGGACAGCAGGACAATGAGCCTAAGCACACAGCCAAGATAGCAAAGGAGTGGCTTCAGGACAACTCTGAATGTCCTTGAGAGGACCCAGCCAGAGCCCAGACCTGAATTTGATTGAACATTTATGAAGAGATCTGTGCACTCCCCATCCAATCTGATGGAGCTTGAGAGGTGCTGCAAAGAGGAATGGGCAAAACTGCTCAAAGATAGGTGCACCAAGCTTGTGACATCATATTTAAGAAGACTTGAAGCTGTAACTGCTGCCCAAGGTGCATCACCAAAGTACTGATCAAAAGCTGTGAATACTTATGTAAATGCGACTTCCTTAGTTTTTTATTTTAATACATTTACAAAAAAACAAAACAAAACAAAAAATAAAGAAAAACCCTTTTTCATATTTTCATTATGATGTGTTGTGAGTAGAATTTTTAGAAAAAAAAAAATTTCCTCCATTTTGGAATATGGCTGTAACTGAAGTGCTGTACTTTCCTGATCCACTTTGAGTTTAGGCCATCTGTGTTTTTTATGGAAATCCTGTACAAAATTGAACTGAGTTCATCCAGTGTCTCAATTTTTTGTGCATTCACATTCATTTTGAGGAAAGTAGACATGTTCCTTTAATTAATTTTAGCTCCAATATTTTGCTAATCCTATACTATAGATTGTTTTAATGCTTTCAAAGGTCATAAAATACATTTCTTCCTTTAGACAAGAAAAAAAATATTGAAGTGGATCAAATGGTAACCCAAACTCTTAGCAGTTTTCTATTTCCCATCAGTTTTCACTGGAGTCAATGGTTCAAACAGCTGTTATCATTTAGTTTCTGGAACCATGCATTACTGGAATAAATATAATATTTGGGCTTGTCCAAACAATATGAGCCTATAATCTGTTATCTGCCCTCAAATGATGAGATAAATCAAAGGGTGATTTCATTTATGTAAAAGGTCATAACACATATTTCAAGTTATTTTAAGAGACAGTTTTTAAATGGAGCAAGGTGAAACTTGAGGTTGCTGAAAAGTGAAATCTCAGATCTGCATTCTGGCCTCAGTGGTTCCTGTGATACAGCAAGGGGGTTATCAAGGCCAAAGCTCCAAACAAGCATTCCCATTTATTTTCAGGAAAAAATAACTGGATAAAATAGAAGCTTGGAGTCCCTGAGCAATTTAAGATCAGCCTCTTACTATGTCATTGTTTCCTGAGATCTGGGTAGTTGTTGAAGTTTGTTGTTTTTAGCTGTTGCTGTGGTAATGCTTCTAATTTTGGCAAAATGCCTATTGAAAGTTCATATCTTGCAAATGAACTTGACTGAGCTACAACTCTTGAGATATGGCACAGCATTCATGAATAAGCAATCAATATTTAATATTATGTATTATTATAATTATTATTATTGTTTTTTGCTGTTGTTATTATTATTGAGTTGGTTGAATGAGGATGATGAATGAGGCAATTTAGTCAAGTTACCTTGTTGGTTGTACAATTAGACATTAACATCTGTGGAGACCTCATGTGTGGTAATCCCAACTCACCTTTAATAATGATTTTAAAAACATCATAAAAATATAAAAAATTGAACTAAGCGTTATGTCAATGTAATATTGTATGGAGTAAGCGGATATTGAAAACAAATGAATGTTAAACTACGGAAATAGTTCCTCCTGAAAGCAAATGTTATGTAAATGCTGAGAATGTCAGTGAAAATCAAACATTGATGAAATGCATAATCAGGCTTTCCAAATGTGAACAAAACACAATTACCCCTGAAAATGTTCAATAATGGACAGTATTGCTGTTGAGTGTTGCTTTTGTCAATATTCTAAATAACACTGCAGTCAGTGTTGTTAGTTTTGTTGGACAGACTGTAATCTAATGGAGATAGAGCTCCGTGTGCTGCTGCAGTATGTGTGGGAGGGTTTGGTGTCTTGGCTAACTTCTTAAAGTTAGTCATGACTTCTGTCCTCAGTGTGGGAAGATGCAATAACTCAATTCTGGATTACATTTTTGTGCCTTTATGGAGAGAAGATGCTGCACAACACAACGGGGTTTGGTGAGTTATCAGTCTGAAAGAGCGAAAAAGAGCAGTAGAGGTGTAGGCTGCTACAGGACAGAGGGCTAGAAACGATTTTGGAGGCAACAAGAATAAACTGAAGGAAAGGAGAAAAGCTGAATCATATATGCTTTGTTTAATAGACAGTTACAGATATCTGTCAAACCAGGGGGTGATTTTTACATCCACCAACAAAGTTGGACGTGTTCCTGATTTTGTCCCTGTTGTTTGTTTGCTTGTCTGTTTTTGAACAGCCTGGAGCCCACAATTTTTCATATGTCATTAACTTTTTTTTTTTATTCATATCCTGATAGGCAAGAATTATTCAATTCTAAAGATTCTAATAGATTACAGTTTGTTCATGTAAATGGGGAATCTTCTTCACAGACTAAAGTTAATTATGGAGTTCCACAAGGTTCTGTGCTAGGACCAATTTTATTCACTTTATACATGCTTCCCTTAGGCAGTATTATTAGACGGTATTGCTTAAATTTTCATTGTTACGCAGATGATACCCAGCTTTATCTATCCATGAAGCCAGAGGATACACACCAATTAGCTAAACTGCAGGATTGTCTTACAGACATAAAGACATGGATGACCTCTAATTTCCTGCTTTTAAACTCAGATAAAACTGAAGTTATTGTACTTGGCCCCACAAATCTTAGAAGCATGGTGTCTAACCAGATCGTTACTCTGGATGGCATTTCCCTGATCTCTAGTAATACTGTGAGAAATCTTGGAGTCATTTTTGATCAGGATATGTCATTCAAAGCGCATATTAAACAAATATGTAGGACTGCCTTTTTGCATTTACACAATATCTCTAAAATCAGAAAGGTCTTGTCTCAGAGTGATGCTGAAAAACTAATTCATGCATTTATTTCCTCTAGGCTGGACTATTGTAATTCATTATTATCAGGTTGTCCTAAAAGTTCCCTAAAAAGCCTTCAGTTGGTTCAGAATGCTGCAGCTAGAGTACTGACGGGGACTAGCAGGAGAGAGCATATCTCACCCGTGTTGGCCTCTCTTCATTGGCTTCCTGTTAATTCTAGAATAGAATTTAAAATTCTTCTTCTTACTTATAAGGTTTTGAATAATCAGGTCCCATCTTATCTTAGGGACCTCGTAGTACCATATTACCCCATTAGAGCGCTTCGCTCTCAGACTGCGGGCTTACTTGTAGTTCCTAGGGTTTGTAAGAGTAGAATGGGAGGCAGAGCCTTCAGCTTTCAGGCTCCTCTCCTGTGGAACCAGCTCCCAATTCAGATCAGGAGACAGATACCCTCTCTACTTTTAAGATTAGGCTTAAAACTTTCCTTTTCGCTAAGGCTTATAGTTAGGGCTGGATCGGGTGACCCTGGACCATCCCTTGGTTTTGCTGCTTTAGACGTAGATTGTGGGGGGGTTCCCATGATGCACTGTTTCTTTCTCTTTTTGCTCCGTATGCATCACTCTGCATTTAATCATTAGTGATCGATCTCTGCCCCCCTTCACGGCATGTCTTTTTCCTGGTTTTTTCCCTCAGCCCCAACCAGTCTCAGCAGAAGACTGCCCCTCCCTGAGCCTGGTTCTGCTGGAGGTTTCTTCCTGTTAAAAGGGAGTTTTTCCTTCCCACTGTTGCCAAGTGCTTGCTCATAGGGGGTCGTTTTGACCGTTGGGGTTTTTCATAATTATTGTATGGCCTTGCCTTACAATATGGAGCGCCTTGGGGCAACTGTTTGTTGTGATTTGGCGCTATATAAGAAAAAAAGTTGAGTTAAGTTGAGTTAAAGGTCATAGGTAAAAAGGGCAAAGTGAGGAAAAATCTTGGAAAATTCCCTATCTTTACATTAAAGGAATTTTCAAAAATTCATACCTCTGTCAAAAAAGACAAAATTTCTTTCATATTTGAAAGCATTATGTAGGATGGTGTCCTTTATTAACTGACAAACTTTAATGCAGATCTGATTCAGATTACAGATTTTGTGGTCATTTATATTTAACATTGACAACCCTGTTTCATGTATATTTTACACTATATCTTAATCAAACATGCCCCAATTATGCTCATACTTGAAGGTGAGGTGCAGACTGGCACTAATTATTGGCTGACATGTTTTGGAACTGAAATCTGACACTTTTCAGATATGCGCCAATTCGTCATTCCGACGCCATTCTGGGTGATTGTGGATATGTGTGACAGGGGTATAACTTTGATCTGTATCTAATCTGTATTGCAGATTTAGCATATATATATATATATATATATATATATATATATATATATATATATATATATATATATATATATATATATATATATATATATATATATACGAGGTCTATCAGAAAAGTATCCTACCTTTTTATTTTTAAAAAAAACTATATGGATTTGAATGACGTGCGATTACACCAATCATGCTTGAACCCTCGTGCACATGCATGAGTTTTTTCACGTGTGTCGGTGATGTCATTTCCCTGTGGGCAGGCCTTGAGTGAGATGTGGTCCCGCCCTCTCGGCTGAATTCCTTTGTTTCACACGCTGCTCGAGACGGTGCGCGTTGCTTTATCAAAATTTTTTCTGGACCTGTGAGGAATATCCGAGTGGACACTATTCAAGAAATTAAGCTGGTTTTCGGTGAAAAGTTTAAGGGCTGATGAGAGATTATGGGGTGTTTCTGTCGGTGTAAGGACTTCCCACAGAGCGGGACGTTGCGCAGCACTTCCAGGCGCCATCGTCGGCCTGTTTCGACCTGAAAACATCCTAATTTAAGGCTTAATTCACCCAGGATGTCGTGAGAGAACAGAGAAGATTCAGAAGAGGCCGGCATGAGGCCTTTATGCGGACATTCCACTGTTTAAGGACATTTTGTAATGAAAGACGTGCGCGCAAATTCGCCGATTCGTTTCCGTGACGACTCGGCGAATCTGTGTGCACCGTGACAGGAAAAACACCTCCGTGTTGAAAACCATTTGTAAAATTCAGGCGGCTTTTGATGGCTTTCAACAAGTGAGTAACTGAGAAATTGTTTAACAGCTTGGGCATGTTCCAAGTTGTCCGTTAAGGTTTCCAACGGAGGTGTTTTTCCTGTCGCGACCCCCCGCGGTCGGGTCCGGCCCGACATGCGACTCTGCCCGCACGTTCTTTCATTACAAAATGTCCGTTAACAATGGAATGTCCGAATAAACTCCTCATGCCGACTTCTTCTGAAAGTTCTCTGTTCTCTGAGGACTTCCTGGGTCAACAGAGCCTGAAATGTGGAAGTTTTCAACTTGAAACGGCGAGACGCTGCCGCCTCGAAGCGCAGATCGCCGTCAGGCACCGTGGGCCGTCCTTACGGCGACACTACCAGACCAAAATCTCTCATCAGCCGTTAAAATTTTTACCGAAAACCAGCTGAATTTATCGAATGGTGTCCACTCAGTTGTGCCTTACAGTTTTGAAAAAATTTTGATCAAACAAAGCAGCAGTCTCTGAGCCATTCCTAAACAATGAAAAAATCGACGAGAGGGTGGGCCAGTCCTCACTCAAAGACTGCCCACAGGCGAATGACGTAACCGACAGGCGTGAAAAAAAACTCTCGCATGCCCACGAGGGTTCAAGCATGTCTGATGTAATCACACATGATTCAAATCCATATGGTTTTTGAAAAAAATAAGGTCGGATACTTTTCTAATAGACCTCGTATATATATAGCAAATATGTCATACATAGTGAAAAATAAAAGTGTGCAGGGTATGGACCAGCTCTCTGATCCCTTTGATTGATGAGGAAAGCATTGCCTTCAGGGCTGATGTAAAACTGCAAAAAAATAATGTCATATTGATCTGCATTATAATCAGATTGGAATCTTGACCACACTAGCACAATAACTGTCTAAACAAGTACTCAGAATATTTATGGCATCTATGATTGCTCATGTCCTGGGCATGACATTAAACAGTAACTGTGACTGTAGGTGGCCCTCCAGCTGGTACATGACTCATTTTTAGCAAACATAAATCCAGCCACCATAATTTGCCTCATAAAGCAGACAAAACAGAAGATCTTTTGTTCGTGCGCTCCACGGGAGTAACTCCACTTCTGCCTTGATGGCACACATTATCATTTAAATCTTCATCCTTGCCAAAAAATTAAATCAAATAAAATAAAATAAAATAAATAAATAAATAAATAAAATAAAAGAGAGAACAGTGGACAGCAGTCTTGTCCTGGATGGTGCTGGCTGGTGCAGTGCTGAGGGATGGTCCCCATGGCAGCAACAAGGTCCAAACCCGAGGAGGCTAATGTTGGTGGGTGCCTGGAATGTTCTTTGTCCCATAAAGAATGATCCCGTTGATGGGGCTTGGAAAGCTCTGCATTGCAGTGGCAGGGCTCTTTGAGGTCAGCATACGTGGAGGTGGCCATATGTCAGTGGGTGGATATGTAAGTTTGGATCTGCTTGCGCCAGTTGTTGGAGCATTAAATGAGTGGCCGTTTAGGCCGTGGATCGGCTACTGCTGATGGTGTCAGATATCACCACTGTCAGCAAGGATATTGTAAGACTCAGACTAAGGCATTCTTTGTGTGTCATCTACTGTCTCAGTGTCCTGTCTGACTGCAGTGAGAATTGAGGGAGAAGGAGGTGAGAGAGACTTTTTGCTTGGAGCTTCATTTGGTGATTGATGACTTTCCTGGAGGTGACAGTACTACTCAAAAATACTAAAGCGCAAACTGGACAAGACGAGAGGCGAGAAAGTGATCAAAGTCAACATTCAGGCAGTGAGCTGTGGAACTGTGAGGGTTTTAAAGAGGAGCAAACTAATCAGGTTGATGTGAAGCACGTGTGTGGAAAGTTCAGGAAAGAGGTGTGGTGAAGTGAACAAAGAAGAGAGAAGAAAGGCAAGAGATTGCGAGAGGGCAAAACAAAGTGGTGCAAAACAAGAGAAGAGAGTGACAGAAAAACTAACTGTGAGAAACATGACATGTGCAAAAACTGAATGTGAGCAAACCAAAAGGGGAATAACTAAGAACTACCGTAACAAGAGGAAAACCAGGAAACTACTGCTTAAAACTAAAACTGGAATGGAACTGTTTCAATAAAAATGGCAGAACAAACTATGGAATGAACAAAAACAAAACAGGTGACAACTGAATAATACAATAAACAACAAATGAAATGTAAACTGACAAGCAACATCAAAGATAAATAACAAAAACCTGTGACCAAGCACATACAATAAATGTGATAAACAACAAAACTAAAAAAACCTAAAGGACCATGACAAAACAAATACAAAAACGAACTATAGAATAAATAAATGCAAAACAAAATGATAAGATAAAGAATGGAACCAGTGACTACCTAGAAAGTTGCATTAGACAAAGCATTAAACAGAACCACACTGAGATTTACAAGAGAAAGATTTAAAAAAATGAAAACAAAACTATAAAACCATAAAGGACATAGTGCCAAAATCAGGACCTAAACCCTGAGCTGGGGCCAAGCATGACAGTATAATTTGTCAGCATTAACCCTCTGGAGTCCTCTGGAGTCTCTACAGAATCTGACTGTTTAATTGATGCAGGGAGATCATTCCACAGAAGAGGGGCACAATAAGAGAAACCTCTGTGACCCACAGACATTTTATTCACCTTAGGGACACAAAGCAGTCCTGCGCCATGAGAATGCAAAGTAGGAAATTGCTAGACATCCATCTTCTTACTGATGCAAGACAATCTTCTAAGGATGAGGATCATCAACACAGCAGTGAAAGGCAATCCCAAAACGCCACAATATGTGCCCAAGGGGTGCTATATAAAGGGAGAAAAACAGGGGGCCTAAGACAGACCCCTGTGGAACCCCAAGTTTCATTGTAGGTGAGCTATTTTGAGAATAGACAGCTCAAATGTCATTGTACAACCCCTGCAGAGAG
This sequence comes from Thalassophryne amazonica, assembly GCF_902500255.1. Lineage (NCBI taxonomy): Eukaryota > Metazoa > Chordata > Actinopteri > Batrachoidiformes > Batrachoididae > Thalassophryne > Thalassophryne amazonica. Next base: position 68,810,291 of record NC_047116.1, read on the forward strand.
GGCCATGAGACTCAGTAGGAACAGCCGTCACAGTAAAATGAGCAAAACATGCTTCCTGTGACAGTGAGCATGATGTTAGTGCCAGCTGTCCACAATCACACCATGGAAGGTGCCACACTCCTCACATAGGACAGCTTACAGAAAGAGAGAGAGCAATGTGACAAACGGAAAAGCTGCACTCAGTAGCACCTCATATGTGGGTGATAGAGGTCAGAGAGACTGACCACACTTGCTCAAAGTGACAGGAGGGACACAAATATACAAATAAGAACAAAATATTTGATATGAATGAGTTGTTTTAGAGAACAGGCAGAAAATGGTTTAGTTCCTTTTAGTTTCATACAGCATCAAATTTCGATATAGCAAATTAAAAACAAACACAAGCAAACAACAATTGCAACAACAAACAAACAGCAAACATTAAAATGTGCATCACTATTCCATTCTCTTGTTGAGATGTTCCAAAGGCATTCAAATGTTCCCCAGCAATAAACCATCTCCATAAAAGATTTCCATAAAAGAATTAGAGCTTGACCTCTGACCTTGATTGCTGACCCACCAAACTAAAAACAACCATTCATAGGCCCAATTTATGTGCGAGGTTTGATTAAAATCATATTAGGCATTCTTAAATTAGATTACTAAGAATACATATATGAACATAGTTATATCAACACCAAGGCAATAACAAGTGCATAGGCCTGTGGTGGTGTCACTAAAATACTTCATTATGTCATGCAGCTAGGAGCCATTTCTTTGGAGCTGAAGGTCAGAAGAAATATTTTTGGTCATTTTCAGGAAAAAAAGTTGATTTGGATTCAATACAAACTTGGAGTCTTACTAATATTGACCTAACATCTGGATTCTAGCTTCAGTTCATGAGACCTGAGTGAGTGAATTATTTTGGTTTTGGACAGATATATTGTGTATTGAAGAGAATGAAAGTGAAAAATTACATGCCCACAATCCATGGTCGCACAGGAGGCCCACCGTTACCACTACCCCTGAGGCACTGCAACTCTGGGCACCTCGACTTCTTTAATTGCTGACTTTTGTTTCTGGTTGCTGACCTAAGATCTTGATCTTGATTACCAAGCTTTGATTCTGATCTTTGGTCCTAACCATTGATCTTTCATCATGATCTATGATTCTCAGCTTTGATCCTGATTGGTGACCTTTGTTGACACCACCATGCTGCCCAGAGGCTGCGCAATGAAATCACACAGCAGTGTTCAGAATAAACAGACCAACAGGAGCAATAGGGATGACCAGAGAGACAGTGAATATATTGCAACCAGAGAACATGTGTTTTATATCACATTTGTCACAAAATAGTTTCTGCATGTACAGTAGTTCTGTTGCATATTTGCAAGCACATATTTATGAGTCCAGGGGATGATGCAGCATACAATGCATACTGTTGGTATGGTTGTGCGTTATAAATACTGATCTGGCAATTAAGCAATCTTCAGATGCACATATGAGTCAATCAAACACACATGGACCAGTTTCATGACTCTGTCCATCACCACTTAAGGCCCGGTCCCACTGGGGAGAGGATTAATTGAGCATGAATTGAGTATACGAGGTCTGTCAATAAAGTAACGGTCCTTTTTATTTTTTTTCAAAAACTATATGGATTTCATTCATATGTTTTTACGTCAGACATGTTTGAACCCTCGTGCGCATGCGTGAGTTTTTCCACGCCTGTCGGTGACGTCATTCGCCTGTGAGCACGCCTTGGGAAGGAGTGGTCCTGCCCCATTGTCGGATTTTCATTGTCTGGAAATGGCGGAATGAAAAGGACTTTTTTTCCATCAGAATTTTTTCAGAAGCTGTTAGAGACTGGCACCTGGAAACCATTCGAAAAATTTATCTGGCTTTCGGTGAAAATTTTACGGGCTTCACAGAGAATAAGGTCTGTTACAGCTTTAAGGACCCCTTTAAGGATGCTCGGCGCGCCGCGCTCCGAGCCGCGACGACGCGGCACAAGCCACCGGACCATTTCTAAACGGATGGCTCTGTGGATACGAGACCGTCGTTTGCTCTTTCTCTGGTTATCACAAGAGCCATTTTCTAGCAGATTTCACTTTTAACAAGAGATTTTGTCATGGAAAGCCGTGTGGAGGCTTCGCACGTAAAGACCGATTCGCTTTGAAGCGAGACAAAGGAACACCTCCGTTTTGGCGTGTCAGAGGACAAGTTTGGACATGTCTATCTTGGCTTTCGATGGTTACCAGTTCAGTAAGTATCAGAGAAGTTGTGGAGAGCTGGACATGTCCAAACTTGCCCTCTGACCGCGTCGTCGCAGCTCGGAGCGTGGTGCGCCGAGCATCCTTAAAGGGGTCCTTAAAGCTGTAGTAACAGACCTTATTCTCTGTGAAGCCCGTAACATTTTCACCGAAAGCCAGATAAATTTTTCGAATGGTTTCCAGGTGCCAGTCTCTAACAGCTTCTGAAAAAATTCTGATGGAAAAAAAGTCCTTTTCATGCCGCCATTTCCAGACAATGAAAATCCGACGAGGGGGCGGGATCACTCCTTCCCAAGGCGTGCTCATAGGCGAATGACGTCACCGACAGGCATGGAAAAACTCACGCATGCACACGAGGGTTCAAGCATGTCTGATGTAAAAACATATGAATGAAATCCATATAGTTTTTGAAAAAAATAAAAAGGACCGTTACTTTATTGACAGACCTCGTACAAATGTCGGGCGTTCATTGTCGTTCGCAACAAAATTGGCCAAAATGACAAAGTTCTCAGTATGAATTACAGATACATGAATAATGTATAGGGAATATATGATGAACAATCATGGATGTATAACGCATGTATTGAGGAAATGGATCGGACGCATTGCGATTATGACGGAAGTATTATGGATGTATTGAGAATGCATGGTGCACGTGTTGCAGAAACAGCAGTTGTATTGCGCATGTGCGGCATCTGCATTGCGGTCATAAAAGAAGCACACTCGGGTTTTTCAGCATCACTATTCACACCGACACCACAGCCTCTGGAGCAATTGCTAGACTTGGACAAGTTGATTGGGGACCCATAACTACATCTGTACATCTCCACAGCTGAACTGGCAATGACTGGCAGGTATGTCGATCTCTGTCTGTTATGCATGCGCAAATTGTCCGCAAAACAGATGCAAAGCAGACGGAATACAAACGCTTTATTCGTGGCCAATCTGTATGCATTCGCTACAACTTATTTCCGTTCGTGATGTGAATGTGATAGGCACGCTATATATCCATTTTACAGACTGTCCCAGTCCACTGCCAAGCCGCAATACCCCGTCAGTTGCAGATATCAGCGGATAACGGCGGATATACAGCGCATAGATTGAGTATGTATTGTGTATGTATTGAGCATGTATTGCGTAGGTAAGGTGGATGTCATCAGCAAACAAAATTTTGTGCAGCTCAAAAATCCTGGTAACGGAAAAACGTGCCTCTATGGATAATTGCAGACGTGCAGGTGTCGGCCGACTCATACAAGCATGTTTCACGGATATTGTGGATGTTTAGCGAATATAAACCAATGTTGTGCGCAATTCATATGCAAATCTTCCTGAACACCAGTGGGACCAGGCCGTTATAAATGTGCAATTTGCATACAGTTGGAGGTAATGAGACAATCTTTATTTAAGAGTTCCATAGTAGAGAAAAACTTTTCATGTACATCCTTTAACCCTTTTCACATTTAAATCATAAAAACAACATGGGTAAAATCCTGTAATATATGATACTTAACTGGTTGTAAATCCTTTGTTAGTCCTTATAAAATGTGTGTTAATAAGTGTTTAATAAGTTTACCTAACTCTTAATAATTGTGTCATGAACACATTCAATGTTAGACAATTAGGCTTATCACTTTTTAGATAAGGCAACAAAAAATTTATGTTGATATGTGTATACTCCTAGATAACTGCTAATAATGATGATTGCAATGATAATGGTGGTGGTGGTTTAGTGGTTAGCACTGTTGCCTCACAACAAGAAAGTCATGGGATTGATTCCTACCTGTGGCCTTTCTGTGTGGAGTTTGCATGTTCTCCCCATGTTTGCATAGGTTTCCTCCTCTGGGTGCTCTGGCTTCCTCCCACATTTATAGACATGCAGGTTAGGTGAATTGGAAACTTTGTAATTGTCCAGGTCTCTCTTGCAAAAGAAATCTTGATCTCAATGGGACTAACCTGGTTCAATTTATATATATATATATATATATATATATATATATATATATATATATATATATATATATATATATATATATATATATATATATATATATATATATATATATGTGGTCTTTTTGAGATAACCTGCTAAAAATCTGACTTAATTGACATAAAAACATCAAGAGCAACCTCTTTGGTGGAAGTTAGGAGCACCCCAGCTCATAAAGCCCCAATCAACTTAACAATTCAAAAACAGAATACAGGATAGCGTATCGCAAACTTATCTTCATGTGTTGAAAATCAGCCAGATGCTTGGAGCTCATGATTGCTACCGTCACTGATAATCATTATCATTTGCATTCTGGGAAGATTTTACTTTGACTGACCTCATTCATATTGTATGTGTCCTTCCTTTGTCACTCTTCACCTCCCTACAAAGTGGAGTACTGGCAATAGAATTTAAATAAAAGAAGAGTGAGGTCATTTATATTCATGAAGTGTTTAACTGCACATGACTGAAGAGTGTGATGCTAAGCACATTAGTTTGAATCATTATTTGGAGGAATCACAGACAGTGGTGGGCACAGCTAACCAGAAACTTAGCTTCGATAACTGGTAATCAGCTAATTGAAACGTTATCTTTTTTTAACTCTAAACCAATAAACTGTCTAAAAACTTATCAGAAGCTACAGATAACCAATAACTTTAAATTTTGCCTCCCATATGCCCTCAGCTACTACGAAACTGATTTTGAGTGTAAACACCGCCAAAGTTTCTCATAGAACCAATAGCGATCACAAATCCAAACAGCCAATGAGTCAGTGCTTCTGTCTTTGTGGACTCTGCTCCCTGCTGTAGGAAAGCATCATTTACCCTGACAGTATACAATAGAGGTGTGCGGATCGATCCTAATATCGATAATATTGACACCAATGCTGGTATTGATATTGAATGATCCTTGTGTAAAAAGATCTATACTCAAGCTTTTATTCTCTCCCGCATGCACTGACTGCTGCACATTCAGATTCATCAAAGTCTACTCTCTGTCTGTAAGAGCAGCGCTGCGCTGTGTCACACAACATGGAGCAGCGCACCCTTGCATTGTGGTTTGCCAGCCCTCTACCTCAGGAGATTTTGTTTTAAGTTGTGTTGAGCGATATTTTTTTAAACAAAAATGTTGATTGTGATACTAAAGTATTTTGTTTTCACGTTCTGTCCTAGGTTTTTTTTGGATCCTTTGGCTCTATGAAGCTTAAATATGAAAAAGTATCGGTATTGGCGATACTGGGCCTGTATTTACTTGGTATCGGGCCTGTATTTACTTAGTTGCTCCGTGAGGCGTCATAACATCAAGCCTGGTTCTGGCAAGATAATTAGGCTGATATCGGACCCGATCTTCCCCTTCCAACAATCTTAAGGGTGCCCCGACAATCGTGATGACGCTAAATATAATCTTATCAGATATTCCTGCCATGTGTGGTTTGTTAAGAAGGAGGTGAGGAGCTAAATGTGACATGCAGCCAATCAGAAAGCGAGGTGTTTTACCTGGGAATGCTCGTCTGTGAAATCTGTTTGTGTGTGTTGTTTTTACCGTGTGGCTGACACCACTCACTGTACAACTAAACCTGTCAGATCTATGATTTTTTTTTTTATCTCCACGTGTGTGGTCTCTCAGCTTTTGGAAACCTACAGATAATTTTAAAATCCTGAATTCGACAACACTGTGATATAACCACTCGCCAGTAGATGGCAGTGTTCTATGCATTTTGACGCCAGTTATATCACACAGCCTGAATCACAATTTAACAGACTTTTTGGCTTTTGGGGAAGCAACCTGGGCTTCTTCTTCATTTTTTACATGAAACAAACACAATCACAACATCTGTAAACCCAGAGAATATATTCACGAGAGTTTTAGGCACAATAAACAAACAGTTTAATGCTACTGTTCAGGTGGAGCCTGATCAGAGCATCTCAAATGCATTTCTTCTGTCGTGAATACCCATAATGCACCTGGACAATTATTGGTCATACTAATAACAATTAAGCCCTGTGCTACAGTGGCGACCTGTCCAGGGTGTTCCCCACCTCTCACCCACTGACCACTGAGATAGGCTCCGGCTCCCCATACCATGCAAGATGGATCTGCACATTGATTAGGCACAGATACGCCCTGCTCTGTTCTCCTTCATTTTTGCTCTGATGGACATATCAAATCAAATCAAATCAATTTCATTTATATAGCGCCAAATCACAACAAACAGTTGCCCCAAGGCGCTTCATATTGCAAGGCAAAGCCATACAATAATTACAGAAAAACCCCAATGGTCAAAACGACCCCCGGTGAGCAAGCACTTGGCGACAGTGGGAAGGAAAAACTCCCTTTTAACAGGAAGAAACCTCCAGCAGAACCAGGCTCAGGGAGGGGCAGTCTTCTGCTGGGACTGGTTGGGGCTGAGGGAGAGAACCAGTAGAGAGGGTGTCTGTCTCCCTGATCCGAATTGGGAGCTGGTTCCACAGGAGAGGAGCCTGAAAGCTGAAGGCTCTGCCTCCCATTCTACTCTTACAAACCCTAGGAACTACAAGTAAGCCTGCAGTCTGAGAGCGAAGCGCTCTATTGGGGTGATATGGTACTATGAGGTCCCTAAGATAAGATGGGACCTGATTATTCAAAACCTTATAAGTAAGAAGAAGAATTTTAAATTCTATTCTAGAATTAACAGGAAGCCAATGAAGAGAGGCCAATATGGGTGAGATATGCTCTCTCCTTCTAGTCCCTGTCAGTACTCTAGCTGCAGCATTTTGAATTAACTGAAGGCTTTTCAGGGAACTTTTAGGACAACCTGATAATAATGAATTACAATAGTCCAGCCTAGAGGAAATAAATGCCTGAATTAGTTTTTCAGCATCACTCTGAGACAAGACCTTTCTAATTTTAGAGATATTGCGCAAATGCAAAAAAGCAGTCCTACATATTTGTTTAATATGCGCATTGAATGACATATCCTGATCAAAAATGACTCCAAGATTTCTCACAGTATTACTAGAGGTCAGGGTAATGCCATCCAGAGTAAGGATCTGGTTAGACACCATGTTTCTAAGATTTGTGGGGCCAAGTACAATAACTTCAGTTTTATCTGAGTTTAAAAGCAGGAAATTAGAGGTCATCCATGTCTTTATGTCTGTAAGACAATCCTGCAGTTTAGCTAATTGGTGTGTGTCCTCTGGCTTCATGGATAGATAAAGCTGAGTATAATCTGCGTAACAATGAAAATTTAAGCAATGCTGTCTAGTTCCTAGGGTTTGTAAGAGTAGAATGGGAGGCAGAGCCTTCAGCTTTCAGGCTCCTCTCCTGTGGAACCAGCTCCCAATTCAGATCAGGGAGACAGACACCCTCTCTACTTTTAAGATTAGGCTTAAAACTTTCCTTTTTGCTAAAGCTTATAGTTAGGGCTGGATCAGGTGACCCTGAACCATCCCTTAGTTATGCTGCTATAGACGTAGACTGCTGGGGGGTTCCCATGATGCACTGTTTCTTTCTCTTTTTGCTCTGTATGCACCACTCTGCATTTAATCATTAGTGATCGATCTCTGCTCCCCTCCACAGCATGTCTTTTTCCTGGTTCTCTCCCTCAGCCCCAACCAGTCCCAGCAGAAGACTGCCCCTCCCTGAGCCTGGTTCTGCTGGAGGTTTCTTCCTGTTAAAAGGGAGTTTTTCCTTCCCATTGTAGCCAAGTGCTTGCTCACGGGGTCGTTTTGACCATTGGGGTTTTACATAATTATTGTATGGCCTTGCCTTACAATATAAAGCGCCTTGGGGCAACTGTTTGTTGTGATTTGGCGCTATATAAAAAAATTGATTGATTGATAATAATACTGCCTAAGGGAAGCATGTATAAAGTGAATAAAACTGGTCCTAGCACAGAACCTTGTGGAACTCCATAATTAACCTTACTCTGTGAAGAAGATTCCCCATTTACATGAACAAATTGTAATCTATTAGATAAATATGATTCAAACCACCGCAGCACAGTGCCTTTAATACCTATGGCATGCTCTAATCTCTGTAATAAAATTTTATGGTCAACAGTATCAAAAGCAGCACTGAGGTCTAACAGAACATGCACAGAGATGAGTCCACTGTCTGAGGCCATAAGAAGATCATTTGTAACCTTCACTAATGCTGTTTCTGTACTATGATGAATTCTAAACCCTGACTGAAACTCTTCAAATAGACCATTCCTCTGCAGATGATCAGTTAGCTGTTTTACAACTACCCTTTCAAGAATTTTTGAGAGAAAAGGAAGGTTGGAGATTGGCCTATAATTAGCTAAGATAGCTGGGTCAAGTGATGGCTTTTTAAGTAATGGTTTAATTACTGCCACCTTAAAAGCCTGTGGTACATAGCCAACTAATAAAGACAGATTGATCATATTTAAGATCGAAGCATTAATTAATGGTAGGGCTTCCTTGAGCAGCCTGGTAGGAATGGGGTCTAATAGACATGTTGATGGTTTGGAGGAAGTAACTAATGAAAATAACTCAGACAGAACAATCGGAGAGAAAGAGTCTAACCAAATGCTGGCATCACTGAAAGCAGCCAAAGAGAACGATATGTCTTTGGGATGGTTATGAGTAATTTTTTCTCTAATAGTTAAAATTTTATTAGCAAAGGAAGTCATGAAGTCATTACTAGTTAAAGTTAAAGGAATACTCGGCTCAATAGAGCTCTGACTCTTTGCCAGCCTGGCTACAGTGCTGAAAAGAAACCTGGGGTTGTTCTTATTTTCTTCAATTAGTGATGAGTAGTAAGATGTCCTAGCTTACGGAGGGCTTTTTTATAGAGCAACGGACTCTTTTTCCAGGCTAAGTGAAGATCTTCTAAATTAGTGAGATGCCATTTCCTCTCCAACTTATGGGTTATCTGCTTTAAGCTGCAAGTTTGTGAGTTATACCACGGAGTCAGGCACTTCTGATTTAAGGCTCTCTTTTTCAGAGGAGCTACAGCATCCAAAGTTGTCCTCAATGAGGATATAAAACTATTGACGAGATAATCTATGTCACTCACAGAGTTTAGGTAGCTACTCTGCCCTGTGTTGGTATATGGCATTGGAGAACATAAAGAAGGAATCATATCCTTAAACCTAGTTACAGCGCTTTCTGAAAGACTTCTACTGTAATGAAACTTATTTCCCACTACTGGGTAGTCCATCAGAGTAAATGTAAATGTTATTAAGAAATGATCAGACAGAAGGGGGTTTTCAGGGAATACTGTTAAGTCTTCAATTTCCATACCATAAGTCAGAACAAGATCTAAGGTATGATTAAAGTGGTGGGTGGACTCATTTACATTTTGAGCAAAGCCAATCGAGTCTAACAGTAGATTAAATGCAGTGTTGAGGCTGTCATTCTCAGCATCTGTGTGGATGTTAAAATCGCCCACTATAATTATCTTATCTGAGCTAAGCACTAAGTCAGACAAAATTCACAGAGAAACTCACAGTAACGACCAGGAGGAGGATAGATAACAACAAATAAAACTGGTTTTTGGGACTGCCAATTTGGCTGGACAAGACTAAGAGACAAGCTTTCAAATGAATTAAAGCTCTGTCTGGGTTTTTGATTAATTTATAAGCTGGAGTGGAAGATTGCTGCTAATCCTCCGCCTCGGCCTGTGCTACGAGCATTCTGGCAGTTAGTGTGACTTGGGGGTGTTGACTCATTTAAACTAACATATTCATCCTGCTGTAACCAGGTTTCTACATATGATGTCACATTTACATGACACAGCATTAAGCAGAAAGATTTTGCTGTTTGAGCTGGATATGAGCAGTGTGTCATTTAATGAAACTATGTCATCATATTTCCTCACTGTTCCTGCATCCCTCACAACAAGAGCGTCAAAGACCTCCCACTGCACTTCCTCAGAGAGAGAGAGAGAGAGAAGGGGAAAGGGAGAGAAGGGGAGAGGGAGATAGAGAGAGAGTGCACAAGACAAAAATATATACAAAATAACAGTGTCATGTGTTCCAATCCTGTAGACGTGTGCTCCCCATTAAACAAGAAAAATAAAAAAAAAAGTCCAGAAAGGTCAAAGAGGAGTCCTGATGTCCTGCGGCCAGGCTGACAGCAGCTCGGCCACTTCCAGATCCGATCATCAGCTTGTGCATGTGGCCCAGCCCCCATCACCTTCCCTTCCACAGTTCTGTCATGAATCTCTCATGTTCGGAGTTGCAGTGAATACATTCAGAGAGTCGCACAATGCCATTGATGGCTCTGGATGCGCACTGGGAGGAGCCTTGCCACCTCGACAACTATCCACCCAGAAAGTCGCACGAAATCAAGCGATTTCCCTCTTAATTGCTGTTTGCAGGCTGTTGCAGCCCACTGAGATTGAACCCTTAGGGAGAGTAAGATGAGGAGGATCACTTGTATTATAAAGGAACATCAGGTATTGTCGATGCATGATTTGGCACATGGGTGTCTGATAGATAGATAGATAGATAGATAGATAGATAGATAGATAGATAGATAGATAGATAGATAGATAGATAGATAGATAGATAGATAGATAGATAGATAGATAGATAGATAGATAGATAGATAGATAGATAGATAGATAGATAGATAGATAGATAGATAGATAGATAGATAGATAGATAGATAGATAGATAGAATATTGGAGATTTTAATCCAGTTGCAGGGCACAAATTTATCTTTGATTAAGAAGTAAAATGCTTGGCCACATTCCCCTTTCAATAGGCATAATTTCATTTTAGGGATCTTCTGCATAATCAAATTAAATTTAATCAGGTTTTACAGTCATTACTGTGACTTTGACTGTGACAGTGACTTTACTTCCCAGTACATTGTATTAACGTGTGATCATCAAGTGCCTTTATGTTGTTAGTCCACATACAAAGAAGTCAAGCTGTTTTTAAAATAATATATTACTTGAAAATAGGGCTTGTAACTTGTAACTGATGAATGTAATTGGGGGCCGAAAGATTTGACAAATGGCCTTGTGATCAAATCTCCAGACTGAATGGATTCAAAATGAATGGTGAGGAAAATGAAAGAACAGCATGTGTCTCTCCTTTATTACCTTCATTACAGTGCCCTTGAGCAAAGCCGTTAATCCCCAAATTGCTCTCAGTGTGCAGCTGTGTGTTGTGTGGCATCTCCTGACATCATCAGTGTGTAGATGGGTGAATGTGAGGCATCATTGTAAAGCTTCTTTCACCCATAGATGAGAAATTGCTACACAAATGCAGTCCATTGAAGTTCATAAGTGATTATTGTTCTTTAACACTCTGGGCCCGACGCTGTTGTATACAATGGCTGAGACTAAGCTTTACTAAATTATAAATAACTTTTTAATGATATGAGATAGAAACTTACTTTTTTGCTGAAAGGTTAACTCCGCGGACTTTCGAGCCACCATCTACTGTCTTTGTACTCCTCATAGAAGTTGGGTGATGACGTGCGCAATGTGAGTGTCCAATTGGAATTGGTTCACCCTCACATGGCTTTCCAAAATCCAATCGTAGGGCAGATTTACCTCACGTGATAAACCAAAGATCTTTTTAGGAGTCATGTGTTACTAGTTGGCCCGTTTCAATAGCCATCTGGCTGTTGGCTCCAATGTGCCCTGTGCCATTACGCACAGCGATCAGTGAAAGTCATCAGAGGGAGCAGACGGAGAGCCTCTCGCACAATCTGACATGGTCAAACACTGAGTGTGTGATTTTCAGAGATGCTACGATCCTCAATACCTGTGAATGTTATTGAATATGCCTGTGGCAAGCTCACTCACTCCGGTGTAAAGCACTGTTTACCATATCAAAGGAGCGAAGGGGGAGGGGCTGCTCCTCAGAGTGTAAATGGGTCAAAGTGTGAAAGCTGCTTTCAGAGCAGGACACTCCAAAACACAGTAGAAGAAGTTTGTGTTGTAACCTTTGTGTAATAGCAGACAGAATTTGCTTTGAGATGAAGGCAAACAAAATGCATAGACCATTTTGTACATATTATTCAAAATGTGCATTTGTGTTTATTGTTTGAACCTTTTTGTTGTACAGTCTTTCACACAAGAGCCCAAATTACCTTTATAAAGTGACAAAACAGTTGTTTATTATAGTTGCTGTGTTTTGAATAAATGTGTGTGAAAATTATTTTACTGCTTTACTTTTTCCTTTCTTATTTCTGATTGTAAACTTGTATTACACATAAAACACAACTATAGCATATATATCCTGAAAGTACAGGTTGTCCTGAAAAAAGAGACATAAAACTTGATTGTGGGATGCAGGGAGAGCTGTTAACAGCAATCACAAAACATTTATGCCAGGCAAGCGAACTGTCCAAAAAATGCCCCCGGACCCCAGAGGGTTAACAAAATAGAAAGACCTAACATTTTTGGTATAATTAGCCATTTTGAATTAGATTTCCTACCTTTTGATGTTGTAGGGGTGCAAACAGTTTGGGGTTTAGCATTTTTCTTTGACATGCCTCACGTCTCGGGATTTATCCACCAGCTTTTCATTATGAGAACAACATACAGCTTCATCTTTCCCTGAAATTTGGGGTGAAAGTGAGGCATTATTGTCAAGCTCTTTGAGTGTCTGATGCAGATGGAAAAGCACTATATAAAATGTATCATTACAACCTCTCTATAGCCCTCACCATTTTCTTTGTGTTCTCTATTTTACATACATACATTCTCTGGGTCTGCATCAGTAAAATAAATTTTTTTTTTTTTTTTTTTTTTATATAATTTCATAACCTTTCACATTAAGAAGTCTCTGTCAGTCATTTTGACTTACAGGATGAGTTGACTCGTTTACATCCCCAGTCATTAAAACATCAGCAATCAAACATTAACAATCAAAGCTCTGAGTGCTCTACTCACTTTTTACAATTGCTTCATTTGTGAGAAATTCTTTATGTTAAAATTACTTTAGGAAGTAATAGATAATGAAAGGGTAAGCCAGGATAGGGGCCAAAAAGAACCACAGCACACTCAAAACAAGAGCAATTTGACATTTCTGATGTCCGCCAAGGGTTGACAAGGACTCAAAATAACAGATGCTTTGTGGTTACACTGTTGCGTCACAGCGAGAAGGTCATGGGTTCGATTCCCACCTGTGGCCTTTCTGTGTGGAGTTTGCGTGGTCTCCCCATGCTTGTGTGGGTTCTCTCCGGGTGCTCCGGCTTCCTCCCACATCCAAAGGCACGCAGGTTAGGTGGACTGGAAACTTTAAATTGTCCGTAGGTGTGCATGTGGGTGTGAATGTGTTTGTTTTTCTGTATGTGGCCTTGCGACAGACTGGCATTCTGTCCAGGGTGTACCCTGCCTCACGCTCTATGACTGCTGGGATAGGCTCCAGCCCCCCGCAACCCTTAATTGAACTAAGCGGTTGAAGATGAGTGAGTGAGTGATTCACATCGTGACCCAGACTTTACCTGGATTCGGATTCCACAACACAATGCAGTAATTGCATACTGATCCAGAATGGTCCCACTAATTAAGTTGCAATTGACACATTGCAATGTGATATTTAATTCACAAGCTGAAACAAAATTCACAAGCTGAAACAAAATACTGTCTTCCTGATCTTGGTTTTACATTGTGATGTCATATCCATGAAGTGGTTTTGACGTAATCCTTAAAAGTCTACAAAGTGAAATCCTGATCCAGAATCGAGATCCAGATCACCTCCAAAATTTTATGGAGTCTTCCAATGACTAACACCAATGTGTCGTGTAAATTTGGTGAAAATCTGCACGATGTGGTTACACATCACACAGCTGCTATGAAGAAAAAATAAATAAAAAATAAAAAAAGTACATGGTGTGATGGTTTTGTGCATGCAGGAACACAACAGCTTTTCACAGCAGCTGTGCAATGTGGTTACACATCACGCAGCTGCTGTGAAAAAAAAAAATTAGATGCCACCCACGGCAAAAGCTCTAATTGCTAGTCAGAAACTTTACCACTGAGCTACAATCACTGTCCTGTACAAACCACAGGAAACTGCCTCATATCAGGAAGTACATGGACATACTTAAAAAATAAATAAAACCGCACACCATGTAAAAACAATGCATTCTTCTCACCCAGTTACAAATGGGTTACGTTCCAGAAAACAATTCACCACTTCAGTGAATGCTGTTTATGCAGAGTGATAAATCCTGCATGTTGACTAACTGATGGGTTCACAGAAATTGTTATTGGACAAATAAGATGTTGCAATCTACTTCAATTTGCAGAACATGCAGAAACTGTGCCATTCATGAACAACATGTTAACAATATTCAGCATTGTCATGATTCGAGGTGGCTCAATACAGAAAGCGGTAGGAGGCATATGCAGACTCTCGAAAACGATGGTTTGAGTAAAAAGACTTTATCTGCGTTACTTGCAAATGGTTCAGTACACAGCAAAACAGTCAGTATAGCAGAGGTATCAGGCAGGTAACATGCTGATGCGAGGTCCAAAAATGAGCAGAGGTGAAACACAGTGGCGATGAGGAGTACAACAGGCAGAAACAGAAGCAAAGTCAAAAAGCGAGCAAGGTTCAGGGATTTGGCACGGCGGAGATCAGTTAACATAAGCAAGGTCAAAAATACTAAGCAGAACAGGACTGTGATGTGAGGCTGGAAAGTGCAAAAATCTGGCAGTGAGCTGTGAGACGGTGAGGCCTTAAGTAGGCAGCAGGTTAACCCTCTCTGGCTGACTCCATTGTATACAACGGCTGAGACCAAGCTTTACTAAATTATAAATAACTTTTTAATGATATGAGATAGGCACTTACTTTTTTTGCTGAAAAGTTGACTCTGCGGATGTCAGAGTTGTTCAGAGTTGGACTTTCAAGCCAGCCATCGGCCATCTTTGTACTCCTTATAGAAGCTGTGTGATGACGTGCACAATGTGAGTGTCCAATTGGAATTGGTTTATTGTCACATGGTTTTCCAAAATCCAATCGTAGGGCAGATTTACCTCACGTGATAACCCAAAAATCGTTTTTAGCAGTGATGTGTTACTAGTTGGCCCGTTTGAATGGCCATCTGGCTGCTTGCTCCAATGAGCCCTGCGCCATTACGCACAGCGATCGGTGAAAGTGAGCAGACGGAGCAGATGGAGGGCCTCTGATTACAATCTCACGTGCTCAAACACAGAGTGTGTGAGTGTTAGAGATGCTTCACTCCTCATTACTTGTGAATGTTATTGAATAAGCCTGTGGCAAGCTCTGCTGCTCCGCCGTAAAGCACGATTTACCATATCAATGGAGCGAGGGGGCAGGGGCTGCTGCTCAGAGTGT
The DNA here is from genome assembly GCF_902500255.1 of Thalassophryne amazonica. NCBI lineage: Eukaryota > Metazoa > Chordata > Actinopteri > Batrachoidiformes > Batrachoididae > Thalassophryne > Thalassophryne amazonica. Next base: position 68,825,802 of record NC_047116.1, read on the forward strand.
AAATGGGCCAAAGTGTCAAAGCTGATTTCAGAGCAGGACAGAACACTCCAAAACACAGTTGAAGTAAAAGTTTGTGATGTGACCTTTGTGTAATAGCAGACAAAAATTGCTTTGAGATGAAGACAAACAAAATGCATAGACCATTTTATATATATTGTTCAAAACGTGCATTTGTGTTTATTGTTTGAAACTTTTTGTTGTACAGTCTTTCACATAAGAGCCCAAATTACCTTTATAAAGTGTCAAAACAGTTGTTTATTATAGTTTACTGTGTGTTTTGAATAAATGTGTATGGAAAATTATTTTCCGCTTTACTTTTCCTTTCTAATTTCTGATTGTAAACCTTTATTACACTTATAAAACACAACTATAGCATAGTTGGCAAAAATTATGGAATCACCGGCCTCGGAGGATGTTCATTCAGTTGTTTAATTTTGTAGAAAAAAAGCAGATCACAGACATGACACAAAACTAAAGTAATTTCAAATGGCAACTTTCTGGCTTTAAGAAACGCTATAAGAAATCAGGAAAAAAAATTGTGGCAGTCAGTAACGGTTACTTTTTTAGACCAAGCAGAGGGGAAAAAATATGGAATCACTCAATTCTGAGGAAAAAAATATGGAATCACCCTGTAAATTTTCATCCCCAAAACTAACACCTGCATCAAATCACATCTGCTTGTTAGTCTGCATCTAAAAAGGAGTGATCACACCTTGGAGAGCTACTGCACCAAGTGGACTGACATGAATCATGGCTCCAACATGAGAGATGTCAATTGAAACAAAGGAGAGGATTATCAAAGTCTTAAAAGAGGGTAAATCATCACGCAATGTTGCAAAAGATGTTGGTTGTTCACAGTCAGCTGTGTCTAAACTCTGGACCAAATACAAACAACATGGGAAGGTTGTTAAAGGCAAACATACTGGTAGACCAAGGAAGACATCAAAGCGTCAACACAGAAAACTTAAAGCAATCTGTCTCAAAAATCGAAACTGCACAACAAAACAAATGAGGAACGAATGGGAGGAAACTGGAGTCAACGTCTGTGACCGAACTGTAAGAAACCGCCTAAAGGAAATGGGATTTACATACAGAAAAGCTACACAAAAGCCATCATTAACACCTAAACAGAAAAAAACAAGGTTACAATGGGCTAAGGAAAAGCAATTGTGGACCGTGGATGACTGGATGAAAGCCATATTCAGTGATGAATGTCGAATCTGCATTGTGCAAGGTGATGATGCTGGAACTTTTGTTTGGTGCCGTTCCAATGAGATTTATAAAGATGACTGCCTGAAGAGAACATGTAAATTTCCACAGTCATTGATGATATGGGGCTGCATGTCAGGTAAAGGCACTGGGGAGATGGCTGTCATTACATCATCAATAAATGCACAAGTTTACGTTGATATTTTGGACACTTTTCTGATGTTTGGGGATGATGAAATCATTTTTCAAGATGATAATGCATCTTGCCAAAGAGCAAAAACTGTGAAAACATTCCTTGCACAAAGACACATAGCGTCAATTTCATGACATAGGGTAAATGTCAACGAGCAGATGTGATTTGATGCAGGTGTTAGTTTTGGGGATGGAAATTTACAGGGTGATTCCATAATTTATTCCTCAGAATTGAGTGAGTCCATATTTTTTTCCTCTGCTTGGTCTAAAAAAGTAACCGTTACTGACTGCCACAATTTTTTTTCCTGATTTCTTATAGTGTTTGTTAAAGCCAGAAAGTTGCCATTTGAAATTACTTTAGTTTTGTGTCATGTCTGTGATCCGCTTTTCTTCTACAAAATTAAACAACAGAATGAACATCCTCCGTGGCCGGTGATTCCATAATTTTTGCCAGGGGTTGTACATTCTGAAAGCACAGGTTGTCCTGAAAAAAAGAGAGATAAAATTTGATGGTGGGATGCAGGGAGGGGGAGCTTAACAGCAGGGAGATGTTAACAGCAATAATAAAACATTTATGCCAGGCGAGTGAACTGTCCAAAAAATGCCCTTGGACCCCAGAGGGTTAATCAAGGTGTCATGAGGTGCAGGTGTGTGGAATGCTCTGGAAGGGGATGTGACCCGGGAAGACAAAGGTAAGTGCAAGAGAGTGCAGTGAGACAAAAGCAAAGTGAACTGGGGCAAAATAAATAAGTGGCAGAAAAACCAACGGTGCAAACATGACGTGCTTGACAAACCATACTAAACGTGAACAAAACAAAAGGGCAAAACAGAGAACTAAGGTGGCAAGTCAAAAAGTGGAAAACAAGAAAACTAATGATTATAATTAACACTACAGCGGACCTGATACAGAAACAAACTATTGGTTAAACAGAGAATAAATGCTAAACAGAAAGCAAAACCGGTTACTACATAATAAAGCAATAAATAACTGACACACAATAAACAATAACAGAAAATAAAACCCAAAACTAACAAAACACAACCTGGCAATGAGACACTGAAGATAAATAAAGCAAAACCAGAAAATACATAACTACTACAGAAGATCATGAATAAATGAATGACTGCAAAACTGCATGATAACCAACGCATGAACCGGTGACTAGAGTATACACAAAGGAAAACAAAAAAAACCTGACAAGCATGGGTCATAATTTTATCCACAAATCCTTAAACAAGTCCTACAAGAAGAAGAAGAAGGAGAAGACTTAGGGCCTTTATTGCCATTCTACATACATAAAACAAAATTTGTCCTCTGCATTTAACCCATCCTAATTACAGTTAGACACCACAGTCCAGCGCCCGGGGACCAACTCCAGATATTGAAACATTGCCTTGGTCAGTGACAGAGAAAGGAGCAGATGTGGGAACCACAGTAGATGTGAACATTTGAACAGATGTGTGAATAGAGGACACCCCTCATTTTCATACCCCTCATTTTCATTTGTTATTTTGTCACCCTCATTTCTCATTTATTTTTATTGTGATGATGTAAGTTCGGAGTTCGGGGAGGGCATGGAGGAGGACTATCGGTCGGCCTCAAAGAGATTCTGGCAAACTGTCCGATGCCTCAGGAGGCAGAAGCAGCTCTCCACCGGCACTGTTTATGGTGCGGGTGGGGAGCTGTTGACCCTGACTGGGGACGTTGTCGGGCGGTGGAAGGAATACTTCGAGGATCTCCTCAATCCCATTGTCACGTCTTCCGAAGAGGAAGCAGAGACTGGGGACTCAGAGGCAGACTCATCCATTACCCAGGCCGAAGTCACCGAGGTGGTTAGAAAGCTCCTCGGTGGCAAGGCTCCTGGGGTGAATGAAGTCTGTCCTGAGTACCTTAAGTCTCTGGATGTTGTGGGGCTGTCTTGGCTGACACGCCTCTGCAACATCGCGTGGCGATCGGGGACAGTGCCTCTGGATTGGCAGACCGGGGTGGTGGTCCCTCTGTTTAAGAAGGGGGACCGGAGGGTGTGTTCCAACTATAGGGGGATCACACCCCTCAGCCTCCCCGGTAAGGTCTATTCCAGAGTACTGGAGAGGAGAATTCAACTGATGGTCGAACCTGGGATTCAGGAGGAGCAGTGTGGTTTTCGTCCTGGTCACGGCACACTGGACCAGCTCTACACCCTCCATCGGGTGCTCGAGGGTTCATGGGAGTTCGACCAACCAGTCCACATGTGTTTCGTGGATCTGGAGAAGGCGTTCGACCGTGTCCCTCGGGGCACCCTGTGGGGGGTGCTCTGGGAGTACGAGGTCCGGGGTCCTTTGCTAAGGACTATCCGGTCCCTGTACGACCGCAGCAGGAGCTTGGTTTGCATTGCCGGTAGTAAGTCAAACCTGTTTCCAGTGCACGTTGGCCTCCGCCAGGGCTGCCCTTTGTCACCGGTTCTGTTCATTATTTTTATAGACAGAATTTCTAGGCACAGCCAGGGTGTAGAGGGGGTCTGGTTTGGGAACCATAGAATCTCATCTCTGCTGTTTGCGGACGATGTGGTTCTGTTGGCCTTGTCAAATCAGGACCTTCAGCGTGCACTGGGGTGGTTTGCAGCCGAGTGTGAAGTGTCCGGGATGAAGATCAGCACATCCGAATCTGAGGCCATGGTTCTCGAACGGAAAAAGGTGCTTTGCCCTCTTCAGGTCAGTGGAGTGTCCTTGCCTCAAGTGGAGGAGTTTAAGTATCCCGGGGTCTTGTTCACGAATGAGGGACAGATGGAGCATGAGATCAATAGACGGATCGGTGCAGCATCTGCAGTGATGCGGTCGCTGTATCGGACCATCATGGTGAAGAGAGAGCTGAGTAGGGGGGCAAAGCTCTCGATTTACCGATCGATCTATGTTCCGATCCTCACCTATGGTCATGAGATTTGGCTCATGACCAAAAGAACGAGATCGCAAGTACAAGTGGCCGAGATGAGTTTCCTCCGCAGGGTGGCTGGGCGCTCCCTTAGAGATAGGGTGAGGAGCTCGGTCACTCGGGAGGAGCTCGGAGTCGAGCCGCTGCTCTTCCACATCAAAAGGAGTCAGTTGAGGTGGCTTGGGCGTCTTTTCCGGATGCCCCCTGGACGCCTCGCTGGAGAGGTGTTCCGGGCACGTCCCATTGGGAGGAGGCCCCGGGGAAGACCCAGGACACGCTGGAGGGACTACATCTCTCGGCTGGCTTGGGAACACCTTGGGGTTCCCCCGGAGGAGCTGGGGGAGGTGTGTGTGGATCGGGAGGTCTGGGAGGCTTTGCTTGAGCTGCTGCCCCCGCGACCAGACTCCGGATAAAGTGGAAGAAAATGGATGGATGGATGGATGGATGATGTAATATTTACTGTCACTTATTGTCTGTTGGTGCACGTTGGCAGCAGCTTTCTGATGTATTTTCGGGTAGGCACGATAGTTGCCATAAGTTAATGAGACAGGCACCTGAAGGGCAGCTGAGAGCGCGGCAGAGAAGGGTTCTGCAGAGCAAAGCGAGAAGCGCAGCAGCAAGTGTTACGAAGAAATAAAGTTTTGTTGTTTTAAAAAACCAATGCACGTGTGAAAAGTCCCATTTATTTGGTCCAAGTGTGCAACAAACTTGGAGGCACCACTGGGATGATTAACGTCGGGCTCTGTGTGACTTCAGTGCAGACGGGCACTGCTTTTGATTGATAGCGGGGACGCGCAGTGTCGGGGGCGTGGCTACATCACGCACGATGGATTTGGAGGAGTTAGCAGAGACTGTTTTTCAGAGACTTTGGCTTCTGCAACTGGCTCAACTGAAGGAGGTGTGTGTTGAAGCTAAGATCCAACCGGGAAATGTCACAACAAGACGAGCATTAATCAGAATAATTACTGAATCTATTGACAGCATGATTAGTGATGAAGAGCAGGACACTGCATCACATCATCTGAGGACAATGTTGAAATTGGTGGAGCGAATCACAGAAAAGACTGAAAACGCATGTAATGTGGAGCCAGCAGGGAACACAGCACAATCCAGTCCAAACACAGCTGAAGAGATGAGCTTAGCTGAAAAATACTCAAAGCTACAGCAAAACAGTCAAGCTCTGCAGGATGAAGTCAGGAGGCTGAGTGAAAGAGTGAACAGGCTCTAAGTCAAGCCTCAGCTCCTCAAAATGTGCTGCCTACAGCTGTGAACAGGCTCCCAGAAGCAAGGGCGTAGGTTTGGTCTCAGCTTTGGTAGGGACAATACCACCCCCCCTGGCCCCCCTGCCCACCACCACCACCCCCTAACCCACTCATACCATTAGACGCACAAGTACAGCATAATACATAACATATGACGACATAATGCTGAATAATTTAACACTTTATTTACAATATTAAGCGTGTAGGCAAACAAACAAATAGCTTAAATAACAAAATTGCACCCAAAATCACGAATCTATTCGATAGGCCTACACCTGAGAGAACAAGACAACAAAAAAATACTTGTGGAGCTAACAAAAAAAAAAAAAGTTTTTGCAACCAAGATGTATAATTTATTCTCTTCATCAATAATGCAGTTGTAGGTATCTGGCAACCTAATTTAAAAAAAAAAAGGGATTTCCAATGATATATATGGTGTATTACGGTAAACGAAGCCTGTGATGTCATAACGCAGAGGAAAAACACGGAAGTTTCACACTAATGTGCCGCTGATTCTCATTACCGTAAGTTCTCATGTAAGCCCTCACTCTGAAAAATTTAACACTGACAGCAAGCCAAGAACCCGTGCTTTCCAACAGCATGCTATATGTTGCATATATTACGGTAAAATGCGTTCGGTGACTTTTGAAACGAGGCAAAAGTATGAAAAAGAGCACAAAAGTGACAAAAAAGTACAGAGACAGACAGCAAATATAAATGTAGTAATTTCTGAGGAAAAGGCAGGATGTTAGTGTCATTTGTGAAGGTGTGTGTGGGTGTGCAGTTTATTTTAAGTGTGGCGCACAGCATTGTTCGCAAGCCCTCCACCCCGCCCTTCTTGTTTTTCTGCACCGGAGCAGTGTTGCCAGATATGAAATATGAAACTATCGTACCAAAACCTCAAAATTATCGTATTTTGGGAGAAATGATCGTACACAAACAAAAGGCATACAACGTAGCTATTTTAGCGTTTTTTTTTTTTTTTTAATTTCCAAAGAATTTTATGTCACATTTTTAAACAGTAATTATAGTAATGGGGAAACTAGAACGCACTACTAGAAAGATTTTTTTTTCTGTGAAGGGACACAAACGTGTTAATTACCAGACTAGAAAGAGTCGAATTCAACCTCGAGGTCGCTGTCGTCATCCGATGCCATGGCCACTTGTGCAGATTTTGTTGAACACAGAAAAAATGTTGACACCTCCATAAGGAACTTGAACTTTTTTTATTTTTCTTGTATATCTCTTTGCTCTTGTGTTTTGTTCGTTTGTTGTTGCATTTGTTGAAATAAAGTAAAAAAAAAAAAAAGATGTTGGTTGGGGAATCTTCCTGTCACGGCACAGATTGGATGGGAACTCATTACTTTGTATGGAGAGGGGGCGGGCTTTCAAATGACGTTGTCCCGGGCGGCCAAAGCTGTGTGTGTTGTGTCTTTGATGCTGCCTGAGTGCAACGCCTGCAAAATGATTCTTGGGTGTCAGAGAGAGATGCGTGTTTGGGCAACCAACTGAAATTATCGTACATATTGGATTTTTTCCCATTATTGATCGTACATCGTACAGAGGGCAAAACTATCGTACAAATACGATAATTATCGTACATCTGGCAACACTGCACCGGAGCCACCCATCCTCTGCGCTCCGGGACCTCCCACTTTACAAATTAAGCACTGCCTGCCACGAGATGCGCTTTGTTTACATCCATGTGAGAAGAACGTGAGCCAATGAAATTGCAACATGGGTAACCCTGTCACTCTGGCACGTCAAAAACACAAAACGTGACGACTAAAATTATAGTATCGAGTTCGCAAAAAAAATAGTGAATGATTTTGTTATATAAACAAAAATGCTAAATATTGGTAGGGACTATTTTGCCATCCCAAAATAATGGTTGTGACTTGTCCCTATGGTCCATATGCAAACCTACGCCCCTGCCCAGAAGTGACAATAAGGAGAGAATTTAAGATTTGCGGTCAAATTGGGGAAAGGGGACAGAAGGACAAACTCTCATACACAAACCTGATGCACCAGATTGACAGGGGCCTGAGCAGGGGTCACAGTGAGGCTGAAGTCGTAGAAGCAGTGGTGAGGTCAATTAGTCCATGTTTGGATATTCGTGATATGCTTGAGATAAAACGTGACCTTACCCTTTCCCAGCTGAAGACAGTATTAAAGGGGCATTTCAAAGAGGACAGTTCTACTGATCTGTACCACAGGCTTGTTAATGTAACACAAGACAGTCGTGAGTCCCCTCAAAACGTCTTCTTTAGAGCAATTGAGTTAAAGGAAAGGCTTTTACTTGCTTCCAGAGAAGTAGGGTCAGATGAGCAGTACAGTCCTGAACTCATTCAGAAGAAATTTTTGAGGTCAGTTAGTACTGGACTGTTAAGTGACCATATCAAGTTCCAGCTTAAGCCTTATCTCGATGATCAGAGAGTGACAGATGAAGTACTCATCGATAGGATGAATGAAGCAGCTAGTGTTGAGTCGGAGAGACAGTCCAAGCAGAGAAAGAACACAAGTAACAGAGTACCAAAAGTAAATGAAGTACAGACAGAAATGCAGATCAGCCAGCAGGGTCAGGGGTCATCTGAAGCCAGGGTGGGTGTTCAGGAGCAGTCAGCTGAAGTGGTTAAGCCTAAGAGTTGTAAAACACCTGTGACCACTAGCTCAAAAGATTCAGAGCTTTACCAAGTAGTCAGGCTACTAAGAGAAGAGATGGCAGAGATTAGGAAAACTATGGGATCCACAAGTGTCAGTTGATCACCTGACTCATGATCAGCAACAAAAGGTGAAACAAATGCTACGAGAGGAATGTGCTGCATTTTCAAAGGACGAGAATGATGTAGGATGTATTCCATCTCCAAATCAGATAGAGTGACACAACTCCAGTACGATGCACCTACACCTCAGTACCCAAACCACTCCACAGGGAGGTGAAGGAATATTTGGAGGACCTACTGAATAGAGGATGGATTCAAAAATCCCGGTCTCCATATTCATCGCCAATAGTCTGTGTGCGCAAGAAGGATGGGAGTTTACGTTTGTGCATAGATTATCGAGAATTGAATCGGAAGTCTATGCCTGATCATCACCCCATCCCTCGAGTGCAGGATGTGCTGAACAGTCTAAGTGGCAGTGCTTGGTTCTCTGTACTGGACCAGGGCAAAGTGTATCATCAGGGCTTTCTGGAGGAGAGCAACAGACCACTCACAGCCTTTATAACACCGTGGGGTTTGTATGAGTGGGTGCGGATCCCCTTCGGCCTATCCTCAGCTCCAGCAGAGTTTCAGCTCAGCATGGAATGGAGGAGTGTCTGGTGGGTTTGAGGGATGAAACATGTCAGCTGTATTTGGATGACAATCTTGTCCACAGTAAGTCTTTTGAAGACCATCTGCATGATATGAGAGAGGTGTTACATTGCTACCAAGCACATGGTGTAAAGCTGACACCAAAAAAAGTGTGAAGTGTTCAAAGACAAGGTGAAATTTTTGGGGAAGATTGTGTCCAAAAATGGACATTTCATGGATCCTGCTGAGATTGCACCAGTACAAGCAGTCAAAGATCACCAACCTGAGACTGTGGGAGACCTAAGAAGGATGCTAGGATTCCTGTCCTACTACCGTCCATACATTCCAAATTTCTCTCGCATTGCAAAGCCTCTGTATGCTTTATTATCTACTGAGAAAACACCAGGAAGTGAAGTCGAGGGGTCCAATGTAAAGAAGGGCAAGGGGAAATGCAGGAAATCAGACCAGTTATCCTCCAGCCAGCTGATCATGTGGACAGAACAACACCAGCAAGTGCTCTGCCAGATCATAGAACATCTGCTACATCCACCAGTTCTGGGTTATCCTGACTTTGACAAGCCATTTGTGTTGCACTGCGATGCCTCGCAGGAGGGTCTTGGTGCAGTACTGTACCAGAGACAGCAAGGCCAGTTGGTTGTCATTGGTTATGGGTCGAGAACGCTAACTGCTCCAGAAAAGAACTACCACCTTCATTCCGGGAAGTTGGAGTTCTTGGCAATGAAGTGGGCAATCTGTGAGAGGTTTCGTGAGTATTTGTATTATGCACCTGCATTCACAGTCTACACGGACGATAACCCTTTAACCTATGTTTTGACCACAGCCAAGCTAAATGCAACGACACATAGGTGGATTGCCGAGTTAGCAGACTTCAACTTCTCTATCAAGTATCGGCCTGGAAAAGCCAATGGAGATGCCGATGGCCTCTCACGGATGCCGCTCGACATGGAACAGTACATGCACACATGCTCACAGGAAATGGATCCAGAGGTAATCACAGCTGTCACACAGACAGTCCAACTTCAATCTCAGGAACATGAGCCCTGGATGTGTCCAATCAGGGGCGTGCTGGGAACATTTTTCAGCCCTGGAGTTTCATATCCAACCGGCCCACAAATCGCCAGCGCACAGGGATAATAAGAGTTCTGCTGTGGCATTTAAATCCAGCGTTTGTGCTGACTGACTGTATATGTGCGCACACACACATAGCAGACAACAACAGGATTTACGACAGATGAGCACAGCTGTAAGACTCTTTATGAAATATAGTTTATTTATACAACAGTGTAAGTACCAACACCTGTTATGAATGTTTATGTTTTCTTTTTTTACTGTCCTCTCATGAATCACCTTGCTGTCTGTTGTGTGTGTGTGTGTGTGCGCATATACGTTCAGTCTCCCCCTACCTGATTCCACTCACTGTGCGCGCTGATAGGCTTGAACTTTAATATGATGTTAGGTTATTGCGAGGGAACGCAATAAAAAATAAAAAACACAAGACTTTACACGAGATCACTTGCTCTCTCCGGTGTTTGCTCATGCACAGTGCGTGACGTAATCAGCGCGTAGACGCTTGAAAAAAGAAAAAAGAAAAAGAATAAAAAGCTTCTGTTACATTTTGCTTCCTGACGTGTGGTTTTTGAAGGTACAATGTGAGCAGTCAGATCGCATCAGAGCATTGGGCCATACAGTTTGAGAACATGAATCATGGGCGCACAGGGCTTGGTTGGACTGAACTAACTGTAATGAATGCATAGGGGTGTTAAACGTGTAATGGTATGTCCCTACCTTAGGCTTTGGAAAAGATAACAGCATTGCAAAAGAAGCAGTTATTTTCATGATTGTAAAACATTTATAACACTTAATGTGTTCTCTTTAAGATACAGCAGCCCAAGTGTCTTGCTGTGTAGTCTAACAGTTAGTGGTGGTCATATATGTATGCATATATATTAACACCCCCTCACAACGGCCCCAGGTTGGACCAGCCCACCGGGAAAACTCCCAACTCTCCCGATTACCCAGCACGCGGTAGTGTCCAATCACTATCGCTGCAGCTTGTGCTGATGAGGAACAAGAACAAGTGACATCCCCAGTGCCACAAATCTCCACAGACAACTTAAAGAAAGCACAAAAAGATGATCCAGTCATTGGCAAAGTTTGTGAATATGTCATGTCAGGACAGTGGCCCCAAATAAGAGGAAAAGATTGTCGTGATGATATGTCTCTCCTAGCAAGAGAGAAAAACAAGCTATATGTCAATAAAGAGGGTGTCCTGTACAGGAAAACAGCAGTTCTGGATCACTTAGTGTTACCAAAAACATTCCATCAGCTCATCTTCAGGGAGTTACATGATGAGATGGGACATCTTGGAGTTGAGCAGACACTCAGCTTGATTCGTGATCAATTCTGTTAGCCTCATATGCAAAGGGATTGGACCACTATGTAACAAAAGGGTGCAGCTGTCTGAAATGAAAGCGGCCAAACAAGCCGACCAAGGTACCACTAGTTAATATAGTCACCACATACCCGTTTGAGATGGTGTAGATCGACTTCCTACACCTAGAAAGTTGCAAAGGAGGATATGGGTATATTCTAGTGGTCATGGATCACTTCACTCGCTTTGCTTAGGCGTATGCATGTACCAACAAGTCAGCAAAAACAGCTGCTGAGAAGATCTTTGGAGACTTTGTGCTAAGGTTTGGCTTTCCTGCTAAGTTGCATCATGACCAGGGCAAAGAGTTCGAAAACAAGCTGTTTTCCAGGCTGGAACAGGTATTCTAGTATCCAGGGGTCACATACAACACCCTATCATGCAGCTGGAAACGGTCAGGTTGAGAGATTTAATCGGACCCTCCTGTCAGTGCTGAGAAACCTGACACAGGAAGCCAAGTCAGATTGGAAGAGCTCTTTAGCCGAAGTTGTGCATGCATACAACTGCATGCGCAGTGAAGCGACCGGTTACTGCTATGGCAGAAACCCCCGACTACCTGTAGATCTTATGTTCAGCCTGACACCAAGTGATGAAAGTACTTCACATAGTGAGTACGCAAGCAAGAGGCATACAGGTTGGCATCAGAGACCGCTCAAAGAGAGCAAAAGAGAGCAAAGAAGCACTATGATCGAAAGACCTATGGACCTGAACTACAGCCAGGGTGCAGAGTGTTGGTAGGAAAAGTCAGGGACAAGGGAGGACCAGGGAAGCTCAGGTCCTACTAGGAGGAGCAAATTCACATTGTAACTGAAAGAAAATACAAAGACGGTCCTGTCTATGTGGTACGACCTGAGAGGGGCCCAGGAAAGACCAGAGTCCTGCACAGGAACCTGTCACTGCCTTGTGACTTCTTGCCTATGGAAGAGGAAATACAGGTGACAAAGACAACTGTAATGAGAAAGCCTGCCACAGACAGGAAGAGGAGAAGGCAGGAAAAACACAAAGAAAGAGACTCTGAAAGTAGTTCCGAGGATGAAAGTGATTGGAGGTTCATCACCATATGACCAGCAGTCATTCAATCAGGTCAACAGCTGGCTGAGAGTGGAAGCAAAGGAATTCAGACCCCAAGCAGCTGACAGACACCTGGAGCAAGGAAGTGACAAAGAGGAGTGTCCAGAGCAAGGTGGAATGGAACCAGAAGTGGAGGATGAGGAAACAGCAGAGGATGAGCAGGAGACGTCATCTGATGACGCAGACAAGAGGCAGCCTGAGGCGCAGTCATCTGACACAAGACTGTATCCTTTCCGACAAAGAAATCCACCCAAAACACTCACATACAACACCTTAGGTCAACCATCATTCACGTACAGACAGAAGTAATGGTTAGAGCTAAAATAGAAGATATGAGTTCATAGTCACATGTTGAATGTATTGTTGTGACTTTAACAAAGGGAAAAAAAATGAGTTCATAGTTCATAACATCTTAGATTTGTTTTAAAAGGCAAAGTTAAGTGTGACAAATGCTTAGATTTTTTTGTTTGTTAATGAGGAGAGTACCAGAATTCAGCCCACTGACACATTGAACTGTACTGGGACACATGTGACACATGCAGTATTATTTGTGGGTCTGTATATAGAGTTAGGGTCAAACCTTTCAGTTTGAGACACAGCTCGCTAAAGGAGCAGAGTAGCACCTCAGATATCGCCTGGCCAGTGGTGTGTGTTGCAGGCACATGACGTAAAGAGGAAGATGGATGTCATGTCAAAAACTGTTGGTACACAGGAAGTATCTCAAAGACTGACTCCCAAACACCTTGCACCTTTAATTCACAGGTTGAAGACATGAACTGTCGGGGAAATCCGTAATGTCGGGACGACATTTATTTTGGAGGGGAGAGTGTGGGAACCACAGTAGATGTGAACATGTGAACAGATGTGTGAATAGAGGACACCCCTCATTTTCATTTGTTATTTTGTCACCCTCATTTCTCATTTATTTTTATTGTGATGATGTAATATTTATTGTCTGTTGGTGCACGTTGGCAGCAGCTTTCTGATGTATTTTCGGGTAGGCACGATAGTTGCCATAAGTTAATGAGACAGGCACCTGAAGGGCGGCTGAGAGTGCGGCAGAGAAGGGTCCTGTGGAGAGAAGTGAGAAGCACAGCAGCAAGTGTTATGAAGAAATAAAGTCCCATTTATTTGGTCCAAGTGTGCAACACAGACCATAAATAAACATGGTTTGTTAGTCAGAGGAAACCCACACAGACATGGGAGAACATGCAAACTCTACACAGAATGGACCGGGGGGAGCAATTCTGCAACCTTCTTGCTATGAGGCAACGTTGCTAACCACTGAGCCTACACACCACCTCTCACGTCCAACTCGTAACATATCTATACTTGGTCCATGCCCCTTCATGGCATTTAGAGACATGTGGGAAACAGGGTTTTGTTTTTTTTAACAACAGCAGCATCATTTTCCTCTGACAACACAGAACTATCTGCTTAACTTCTGCGTTATCAGAGAACATTTCTTTGTGACTGAGTTATGGTTATGGTTATGGTTAGAGGTAGTTATATATTGGCGTTCAATCCAAAAAAAAAAAGGTGTAGCATCACAATGTGAAGAGATGACAGAGAAGTCAAGCAGATAGTTCTGTGTTTTGTCTGAAATAAATGACACGGCTGTAAATGCACGTTTCCCTGCATGTCACTAAGGGTAGTATCTCACTGTGCTATGACTGCTGGCAAGTAGTTGGAGAAACAAATTTGCTAGAAAATATGCAAATTAATGTCACTTTTCAATTGGACTCACACTGAAATGACAACACGTTTGCAAGTAAAAATCTCAGGATGGCTGTGGTCAGTACAGTAGCCACAGACAGTAGCCACAGAGGGTCAAGCCCTGTAAATAATAAAATAATAAATAAATAATACAATAAAAATGCCTAGGGTGGCTTTATGGAGTAGAAAAAAAAACACAGGGTAGAAAAGTGTGGATGATTTGTGCGATGGCAGTGCACTCACTGACTTGTAGAATGATGTCAGAATGACAATAACAGAGTGACAGCCTGCTGCAGCTCATCATTACTGTCCTCACTAGATCCACTCTCCTCTCCTGCGGGGAATGACTAGTATATGATCCTCTGATGGCTGGGCTCTGGAATTGCCTCGAAGCTCTGGTCAACATTCTGGACATTCATCGTGATGCGGTGCTCTGGAATGTCCAGCAGCACTTTGGGGTTGTGCATTGTTTGATTTGATTTTATTTACTTATTAAGATACATGTACATAAAATAAACAATACAGTACATACACTTGCAGAGGATGACACAATAAAGCATAAAACCTGTTTCCATTGTGGTCATGAATCCAGATTCCGTGCCTTCTCTTCCTCCATACAGGATTTGTCCAGCCTGCTGCCCCTGCCTGCACACCGGTTTGTAACCAGTTTGCAGACCGAGCGGTCTGCCCCTAAAAATTGTCCGCCCTGCCTCCACTACACATGCATCATTTCAGACCACAGGAGCACATCTGAGACAGAGTCTCTTCACCCAAAGAATCCCATTAATCCAAATGGATTAATAGGATTATTAACTAGGGCTGAAACGATTAGTCGAGTAACTCGAATAATTCGATTACAAAAAAATGTTTGAGGCAAATTCTGTGCCTCGAAGCTAAAAAAATTAACAATGGTAGCTACCGCCTGTGTTTTCAACACAACACACAGAGTAAAATAAAGCCTTTTAAGAGAAAGACGGTCCATGCTGATCATCTAAAATAGACTGACTGTGCATGTGTTTGTTTATTTTTAAAAAACACACAGTCCGCTCTACATGGGGAGTGACTATTGACCCGGTGGCCGGCTGCTGTCTCTCTCTGCTCGGTGTGAGAGGCTCTCAACACAATTTTCGCGTTTTTGGGCAACACACAACACTTCACAAAGTTAAATAAGTTAAGTAAGTTAAATAAAATAATAATAATAAAAAAAACTGGATGTGAGGCTTGCACGTTCAACCTCCAGCTGAAATGCATCTGCTGAATCGCAGAGATAGAGGCATAAAAAAAATCATGCAGGGACCCAGTCCACCAACCTTTATTAAAAAAAAAAAGTTAAATTGGTTCAGTTTTGCAAGTTGGAGAAAACAAAACAGAAAGCCACATCCCATCACCATTTCAGCAAAATATCAAGACTTTGGTGCAGTGACATTGTGCCATTGCTTAGGGAGAGCCCTGGACTATTGATGTTGTTTAAAAATGCAAAAGTACTTTTTATCCAATTACTCGCTTAATCGCCAGAATAATCGATAGAATACTTGATTACTAAAATGATCGATAGCTGCAGCTCTATTATTAACCCTCAGATGACAAGGTAAAACCTTTTAAATCATTCTAAAGTCAGTTTTAAGCAGAAATGAGGCGATATTCCGTGACGCTTTGAAATGATGGACATGCAGTGAATGCATCAGCTAGCGGCCCATGTAGCCACATCACTCTGATCTCATCCTCTGTCTTTCATGATGAAATAATGCTGAATTTATGTGTGGAAATAATTGTTGTACAAAAACTTCAGATATCTTTCGCTGAGACAGATGATGACTAGAATGCAGTTTGAAGCAGAAACGAGGTGATAATCCGTAAACTGTGGCTGATGACGCATGCACAGTGAAGGCAGGGCACACTGGTTTTCAGGGGGCACTATTCAGTCTGCGACATCCAGCCGGCAGCAGAGCCGTTTGGCCGGGGGCTGCTGCACTTGCTCGGCCATGATCGCCTCGCTTCCAGAAGTGCAGTTCCTCTCCAATCATATAAGGAAGATAGTGTCTGCGATCCCTCAAACGTTATCTCTCATGTTGCGCACTTTCTGACTCATGGAAACTAAATCGAAAAGGGTTCGAGTGCCTGTGATGACGATGCGACTAGTGAGAGAGAAAATTTGTTGCACAGTTTTTTGTCATGTTGAAAATTCAAGTACCCTGTGAGTCACACAGGGAGACTGTGAACCCCCCCCCAATTTGTTGGAACCCAGTGAGATTCCACCCTAAATGACTCAACTCTTCACATTCAGTTCAATTCTTCAGTTCAGATGTCTTGAGCTGGTCATGAGAATGCGTTTACAATTTAGCTGGCAATGGATTGTAAAGTTGGTTTTCTTTCAACAAGACAGGGAATGGATACATAAGTCACTGAATATGCCTTGGACCTGACTTGAACCAGATACGACACCAGAAACATAGCCTTTGTGAAATACACGGTCAACACAATACGTCTGAGTCCCCCCGCCATACACACACACAGTGTTCTCTCACTGCATTTCCTGTGACAGTATGACGCACGGGTTGTGATGATGACATCACTGCACACCTTCAGCAGCGACCCCACAGAGCACTCGTGTGCGATGACTCACTGGGCTGGCTTCCAGCTAGTCTCACTTTACCATGTGTTGGCTGCCTGTCACAGGCCTCAGTGTGGCATCAGTTAAGGAGGAATGATGTCAGGCTTAAAAGAGAAGCTCATGAAAATAAAGCAATAAAAGAAGAGAAGTGTTCAGTAAGCAGTTTCCGATGAGATGGAGAAAGGAAGCGCAGCGTGCTTATTCACTATGTTGCAGATTTTCTTGCATTAAATGCGAGGATTTTAATTTTCCTTGGTACTGGAAGAGTGATATGCCTTAGTCACCGAGAATGTGAATTATAAGCAACTGCATGCAATACCAATTTGAGGCAATCATCATTTAATATGTGCATTTGGAAGAGAGAGAGAGAGAGAGAGAGAGAGAGAGAGAGAGAGAGAGTTGTGTGGGCTGCCAGAAGAGGAGGTACTGCTGGCCCACCACCAGAGGCCGCCCTGCCTGAAGTGCGGGCTTCAGGCACGAGAGGGCGCTGCCGCCACGGACACAGCCGGGGGTGACAGCTGTCACTCATTATCTCATGACAGCTGTCACCCATCTACGCTTCATCATACTACTCCATAAAACCCGGATGTCATCTCCACCTCATTGCCGAGATATCATCTACCTGTGAAGGTAATTCTCTGCTAAACTGAAAACACTGACTAATAGTCTGAACTTCTTTGCAGCTGTTTTCCTGTAAGTGTTTCCTTATCTGTGGGATTGGCGTTTGGTGTGATCAGCGACGGCTTCGCTTCACACTCCAAGCAGATAAGTGGTTAACAGGAGCTGCACGAGTGTGTGCTTAGAGGTGGAGGTGACTTTCCACCTTCTGACTGTTTTTGTTACTGGGTGTGCACACACCCACGTCTCACTGTTTGTGCTCCTCGCCAGTAGTACCAGATCCGACAGTCGGGGACGGTGATCACCTGGGAATTCGGGACTTGGCGGCTCCAGTATTCACCAGGTTCGGTGGCAGCGGAAATCGTGTGGTTCCGGCTCTTCTCAGGACAGACGTCTTCTATCCTCGAGCCTGCCCACACGTCACCTTTGTGTATTGACTGCTATCAGATTCTGAGATTGTCTGTATATTCGTTGTGCACATTCACAACATTAAATTGTTACCTTTTGGCTCATCTATTGACCGTTCATTTGCGCCCCCTGTTGTGGGTCCGTGTCACTACACTTTCCCCAACAGAGAGAGAGAGAGAGAGAGAGAGAGAGAGAGAGAGAGAGAGAGAGAGAGAGAGAGAGAGAGAGAGAGAGAGAGCAAGCCTCCTCTTGGATTTGTGTGGCTTTTGCCCATTTGATTTGTAGGTGATGCCAGATTGTCTGCCTCATCTCATGCTGTGAAAAACTAATTTTTTTTTTTAAACACTACTTTGTTATGCTAAATGTCCCAATTTCAGGCAGTGGTGGCAGGTGGTACTGATTTTTAAGGGGGCACACCTTCACATTTTCATGAAGGGGGTTTTGCTGCAGGGTTGTGTGTACCTAATAAACTGGCGAGTGTATATGCATCAACCAAATACAGCTAACTCTCTCTCTCTCTCTCTCTCTCTCTCTCTCTCTCTCTCTCTCTCTTTCTCACGCACATAGAATAGAATAGAACAGAATAAACTTTAAACTTGTCCCCCATACTCTACACCTTTTTAAGCATTTTTCTTTTTTTGCTTTTCAGCTGACCCCCCTCATTACAGCCCTCTTAAGCCCCTGCCACTTCACGCATTTTTAATGTAGATGTAAATTAAATTTCAAAGTTTTCAGCTAGTTGACAGTAGAGCTGTATAATATGGCCAAATTATCGTATCTCAATATTGTCATATAAATTGTCATATAAATGTCACTTATATACATGCTGTCCATATTCTTGAGCGGCTTAGGTGGGTAGGGAGAGTTCGCATGGGATAAAAAAAACTTTTCAACCGACCATCCCTGATTCTCAAGACCAGGCACTTAAGTGGCTCTACTCTCTTTTTTAATTAATTAATTTATTTTTAAAGATACTTCGGTGTAACATAGTACACACTATTAGAGTTCCACCTGAGATTTGGAATGTATAATAGAAGATATACCTCACTGAATTTTCATATCAATTTGATAAACGATATGACTATGATTTGACGCAAAGTGCAGCAACAGTGAAAATTAAACATTCTTAAACAAAACAGTAATAATACCACACTCATTTTGCACTCATCATAAGGTTAGGATACTGTGCCCTCCAAAAGTATGGTACACTTGGAATTTCACACATTTTAATTTGTTTATGCCATTTTAAATACAAGAAATGATGTAAAATGATCTTCATCAAACTCAAACTGAAAGCAAATCTCTGAAACTTGATAAAACCTGTAAATAATAATCAGTTTTATTGCCAGTTTTCTTTAGACAAGTCAGGGGATGGAAACATGAACATTTCCAGGTCACTGAATATGTCTTGGACTTTATTTACATCAATTATGAAGAAATACAAAAGTTTCTTTCACCAAAACATCAAATCTAGAAAATCAAGAAAATCCTCCTCTACACCACTTCATCAGGAAGCTGGATTTCATATTTTTAATTCATTTATATCAAGTTGTAGAGATTTGCTTTCAGTTTGAATTAAGGAACATAATTTTAAAAAATGTATTTGAAATGGAATAAACAAATTGAATTAAAATGTGTGTTCCAATACTTTTGAGGGCAATTGAGAACCACTAAGGAGCAGCATCTTACATCTCATATATAGTGCAGCAGATAAGAGAATATTTAGAGTGGAATCCTGCAAATGGTGAAACAAACATCAAATTTGGCCCAAATAATCCATAGACATTAACTCTTAAAAAAAAATGATTGGATATTTGAATTTTCAATAGGCAGCCAAGTAGGGGTCAATTGAAGAATTACACAGGGGTATAAATCAGGGGTGGGCAACTTGTTCCAGAAAGGGCAGAGAGGGTGCAGGTTTTCTTTGCAGCCACTGACTCCACCAGGTGATTTCACTTATTAATATCACTTTGAGCAGATGGAATCAGTTAATCAAATCAAATCAAATCAAATCAATTTTATTTATATAGCACCAAATCACAACAGTTGCCCCAAGGTGCTTTATATTGTAAGGCAAAAGCCATACAATAATTACAGAAAAACCCCAACAGTCAAAACGACCCCCTGTGAGCAAGCACTTGGCGACAGTGGGAAGGAAAAACTCCCTTTTAACAGGAAGAAACCTCCAGCAGAACCAGGCTCAGGGAGGGGCAGTCTTCTGCTGGGACTGGTTGGGGCTGAGGGGAGAGAATCAGGAAAAAGACATGCTGTGGAAAAGAGCAGAGATCAATCACTAATGATTAAATGCAGAGTGGTGCATACAGAGCAAAAAGAGAAAGAAACACTCAGTGCATCATCAGTCTAAGCCTATAGCAGCATAACTAAGGGATGGTTCAGGGTCACCTGATCCAGCCCTAACTATAAGCTTTAGCAAAAAGGAAAGTTTTAAGCCTGATCTTAAAAGTAGAGAGGGTGTCTGTCTCCCTGATCCGAATTGGGAGCTTGTTCCACAGGAGAGGAGCCTGAAAGCTGAAGGCTCTGCCTCCCATTCTACTCTTAAAAACCCTAGGAACTACAAGTAAGCCTGCAGTCTGAGAGCGAAGCGCTCTATTGGGGTGATATGGTACTAAGAGGTCCCTAAGATAAGATGGGACCTGATTATTCAAAACCTTATAAGTAAGAAGAAGAATTTTAAATTCTATTCTAGAATTAACAGGAAGCCAATGAAGAGAGGCCAATATGGATGAAATATGCTCTCTCCTTCTAGTCCCCGTCAGTACTCTAGCTGCAGCTAGAGTATTAATCAGTGAAATCACCTGGTGGAATCATCATCATCATCAATTTCATCAATTTTATTTATATAGCGCCAAATCACAACAAACAGTTGCCCCAAGGCGCTTTATATTGTAAGGCAAGGCCATACAATAATTACGTAAAAACCCCAACGGTCAATGGAATCAATCGAACAAGTTGCCCACCCCTGGTCTAAATTAAAAGATGCTCCAATCATACAGAAAACTACACCACATTATTTGCCTGATCATAAAGATTCCAAAAAAAGGTATAGTTTGGACAATCTGTGACTGAATGTTATGGAGTTATGAGATAAAAGCATCAAGAATGGTAACAAAGGTCAGCTTCAGTTTGTACAGGGGTCAAAACTTAAAGTTGCTCCATTAATTTAGCTCCAGCTGTATTTGTGCTGAATTTGATGCTTGTATCACCATTTGAAGGATTGTTTCAGTTATCTGCTGCACTAATAAGCTGCTGTGTGTTAGCTTAAACATATGTATATAAGACCCCCGAATTAAAGGAGAAATGCTGCTTATAACAACCTGGACCTAATTTCTGGCATCAAATATGGTCGTTTACTCACCAATATAAGTTTGATGTGATTAGAAGTCCATAGTTCAAACGACATGTTCAGTTCAGATCTTGATCTTCTTAACATTTTTCTTCTTCTAGTAAGGTGGATAAGAACTTTTTTGTGGTACACAGCACAAACTACTGGACAGGAGGAACCTAGCAGGCAATTTGACTCACTGATTTGAAAATGCAGCTCTTTCAACCAGACGTGTGGTGCTGTGACATGTCAATCATCTCGTCCAATCACATTTCAGGAGAGTCCAATGAAACATCGGCCTCTGCTGTAGCTCCACCCATGCCAGGAAGTGTTTGACATTTGAACATTTCCTGTTTTACTGTGCATTTTAAAATTGGCACTTCCTGTTTAGGGCGCCCTGTACCATGAGTGAGCTTTGCGCCGCTGCGCAACGCTTCGCTCATATTAATTATGTTATAGGAGATTTTTCTTTCTCAATATTTTGAGGGACAGTGCCCTAGCACCCTCTAGTGATCAGCCACTTGCTTTCAATCCTGTCTCCCTTTTGTACTACCTGATCAATTTCCAAGTGAGAGTAAACTACAAAATGCATTAAAGTCTTAAGAAGGCTCAATGTGACAACACTGATTTGGTGGTCACCAGACCTGGGTCATCGAAATTAAAGAAAATGAAAAACCCATTTAAAGCTCCATGTAAGTTCAAAACCACACTTGCTCCTAATTTTGATCATGCATGTAATGATAAAAGTATTCCCTGCAACAAGCCCATACATATCCAGCAGGTGACAGTTCAGCTTTAGGTAAATTCAACCACACCTGCTCCAGCTTTCCATCATCTCTCCAGCGTGTGCTTGTGTTCGGTAGGTTACAGACAAATCTATGATACTACAGAAGTAAAGCAAAGTTGGTTTTGAATTAATATGAAGCAACAAGTGTTGACAAGATTTTAATAAGTTTATTCTAATAAGGCTTTTTGATTCCCATTAGGAACAGCATCATATGTAAGGGCCCCTTCACACATAGTACAAATAAGTACAAATCAGGGCAAATCACAGCAGAACAGCTCGTATGAGGGAACCACAAAAACATCAAGCTGATGGGCAGGTGTGAACTATGCTGCAGCAATGGTTTTGTGCACGCAGGAACACTTTGGGAGCAGCTCTAGCATGTGTAAGCACATCGCACAGCTGCTGTGAAAAAAAATACATCACCCACGGGATTCAAACCTGCAATTTCCAAAAGCTCTGATTGCCAGCCAGAAATGTTACCACTGAGTGACCATCGCTGTCCTGTAAAAGGTGTAGGAAAATGCCTGATATCAAGAAGGACATGGACGTATTTAAAAAAAATAAAACCACACACCATATAAAAACACAGCATTTTATTGAATCCCTCTTATCAAGTGGACAATATGATCCATCTGTTCCTCTGTAGATGACCCATGGTCACAGACATACAGTCATGAAATGACATGAATGATGTCCACATCTGCTGGTGGTGTGTCCAGCCAGCCCTGCGCATGTCCTGCCCGACACGCGTGTCTCATAGACAGCGCGCTGCAGGACAGACACCACATCATGTGGAACAGAGCTCACGTGGGTGACGTGACATTCAGATTGCCCATTGCGTGTTATGATCTGATGGTCCGTTTCACCTGGGGTAGCCTGTCAATGTGTGCGCCGTGCGTGTGCTCGCTGCAGCCCACTGCAACAGCTATATATGTTTTTATGTATGTCCACATTGGGACAGCAAGCGGACACGTGCGTCACAGTGGACAGTGGTTAGTTCATGTCCGTCCAAACATGGTATGTATTCTCCAGCTGGGACGTCTATAACCAGAGATCTCAACAGCTGCTGCTATCGGTGGACACACCCCCTGTCAGTTCAGATCACACACCAACATGTCACTGTGTCTGATGCAAAGCCACACTGGTGGGGCACTTCGACAAATTTCACATCCAGCTTGACAGTGATTGTCTGCTGACTGTTTTTGTGATGAGAGTGTGAATGGCCACACATTTTCTAAGTGCCAAACAAGCGGTATTAGATGTTCATGCGTGTCACCTGGAATTTGGCTGACATCTGCCGTGAGAGAGTTCGATGGGCTCTCACAGCGCACACGCTGTCTTTCAGCCTCTGGTGTGCATAAATAGTCATAGCAACAGGTATACGAGGCATTAGAGGCAACTACAATTTTACACATATTGCATACGATTCCTGCTTCATGCGCACTTCATGCGCAATTTGAAAAAAATCCTGCCTTGTGTGAAGGAGCCCTAAGGCACAACATTAATGCCATGACTGCATGGCTAAATAACAGCATAAAATCACCACACTGACCGTGCACAAATTCAAGAATGCTTTTCAGTTGTATAAGAGAAATAGCCACATTTCCATGTGAAGAGACACTTAAAGTTCTTTGCATTTGACCCTCATCACTAAATGTTAAATACTTCCAAAGAAAAAACATCACTCCACTCCTGTTAAAAATGTATAAATTCATGCAATCATAGAGTCTGTGTGGGCAACACAGTGCAGTGTGTAGTTCTCACACACTAACGAGCCAGTGGCAATCAGCAGAGAGAGGAGATTATCAAGGTTCTTTCACACTGCAAGTTCTCTCTCTGCATTCTCACACTGTGTGCTACTGTCTGTAGATCCGTGTATGCCTATGTATGCACGTGCTGTGCAGCTGGCACATAGATGTGCCTATTGTATCAGTTTTGAAGATGAATGAAAATCGTTTCACACTTTAGCTGTCAGCGAGATGTAGAATCATGCCTTGGAAGCATTGCATGTGTTTATTTCTGGCAGACCTAAGGGGAAATATGAATAGTGTTTAACAGCAAAAGGTAATTATATTTAGGTTTCCAACTGAAGCAGGAGACCTCTGCTAAACATATGTTATTAATTAACAGTAACAGAGTTGGGAACACAAGTGTGGTTTCACTGCCTTAACCTCAAAGAATTCTGAATGGAGTAAAACTGGACAATAATTAGATTAGCAAACTCTATTAAAAACACAGAACTACACAATCCACAGAATTGTAACACCCCTCTCCCCCAAGCATGTTTTTGCATAGTGTTGATTATTCCTTTTGTACTATGTCACCATAACATGGAAGGCAGGTGTTCAACTGTGTTTCTAGGCATTCTGTTAAATTTCTCTCTTCAGTGGTAAAATTGTCTGGTCTGTTTCTGGAATGTAGCGAGAAGTTAGTTTAGTTGCATCAAAGATCAAATCTGGTGACTTTGGTAATTTTCTTTAAAAAAATTGTTTTCGATAACTGCTTACACCAGTTAAGGGTCACAGATGGGCTGGAGCTGATCCCAGCAATCATAGGGCAAGAGGCAGGGTACACACTGGACAGGACATCAGTCTATCGCAGAGACACAGCTGGACAACCAAACTCTCACCTACGGTCAGTTTTCAAGTTCCCAATTCACCTAACCCACATGTCTTTGAAAGTGGAAGGAAGCCAAAGAATCCAGAGGGAACCCACGTAAACACGGGGAGAGCATGTCAACTCCACACAGAAAGGAAGAGGTAGGAAGCGACCCCAAGACCTTCTTGCTATGAGGCATCAGTGCTAACCTCTAAGCCACCATGCTTACTTCTTAAAAACAAAAAAACATATATATTTGTAACAAAATAACCTTGGGTTTATGAATGATTCAAGCCCAAAATTTGGTCTGTAGCCACAGTGTTTACTGAGGTACAGTGAAGGGTGATTTTTTGTTTTAATCATGGTCAAAGGTCAAAGCAAACATTTCTTTTCATTGGGGTTAAAGAGACACTTGAGGTTTCTGAGTAATTTAAGAACAAATTCTGTTATTTAGCGTCAGTGATTTTTGAGATACAGTCAGAGTTGTTTTTATCAGGACCAAAGGTTAAAACAAGTGTTTACAGTCATTTTCACTACAAAAAATATTGAATTAAATAGAAATTTGGGATTAAGACTAAAATATGCTCTTTAGCTTCAGTGGTTACTGAGATACAGTGAGCAATGATTTGCTTGGAGTCAAATATTAAAACAAGCAATTACAGTAATTTTGAGGGGGAAAACACATTGAGTTGGATTAAATAGAAACTTGGTGTCTGAGTTTGACCAAAATCTTTTCTTCATTCACAGAGGATTCAGCAAGGGCTGATTTCATTGGAATCAAAAGTCAAAACACACTTTCTGAGTCTGTTTCAAGGATGACTAGATGATGCAAATACTTGGGGTTTAATGTTAAAAAATACTTGCGATTCGCTGTGATTATAGTGTTCAGTTTTGTTGATGGCAGCATGGTGGATTAGTGGCTAGCACTGTTGCCTCACAGCAAGAAGGTCATGGGATCGATTCCCACCTGTGACCTTTCTGTGTGGAGTTTGCATGTTCTCCCTGTGTTTGTGTGGGTTTCCTCCCGGTGCTCCGGCTTCCTCCCACATCCACAGATATGCAGGTTAGGTGGACTGAAAATTTAAAATTGTCCGTAGGTGTGTAACTGTGTTTGTTTGTCTATATGTGGCCCTGTGACAGACTGGCATCCTGACCAAGGTGTATCCCGCCTCACGCTCTGTGACTGCAGGGATAGGCTCCAGCCCCCATGACCCTTAATTGGAGTAAGCCATTGAAGATGTGAGTGTGTTTTATTGCTTTTTGATTGAGATAACATTTTCTCAATAAAAGAAATCAAAACTCTATGTTTTTGTATTATTTTTCTGATTGTTTCTTACTTTTGGTAAATGATTTGGGGAGGATGCACAGAATCAAGAGCAACACCCACAGATGTGGTACAGCTCTGCACGGGTGGAATAAATTCTAGGGAGATGGAGTCTGGAGGTTGGAGCATGTAACCAGAGGTCCCTCACTTTGGTTGCTCTTCAGACAGGAAACTAAGCTGCTTTTTAGCAAGCTCCATAATCCTTGCATTACTTTTTAATTTGGAGTGGTGCATGCTGATATCGGAGTGTGTGTGTGTGTGTGTGTGTGTGTGTGTGTGTGCGTGCGTGCGTGCGTGCGTGTGGTGGGTGGGTGGGAGGTCCATCCATCCATCCATTTTCTTCCGCTTATCCTAGGTTGGGTTGCGGGGGCAGCAGCTCAAGCAAAGCCGCCCAGACCTCCCGATCCACACACACCTCCCCCAGCTCCTCCGGGGGATCCCGGAGACGTTCCCAAGCCAGCTGAGAGACGTAGTCCCTCCAGCGTGATCTGGGTCTTCCCCGGGGCCTCCTCCCGATGGGACGTGCCTGGAAGACCTCTCCAGCGAGGCATCCAGGGGGCATCCAGAAAAGATGCACGAGCCACCTCAGCTGGCTCCTTTTGACGTGACAAAATAGACCATTCCTCTGCAGATGATCAGTTAGCTGTTTTACAACTACCCTTTCAAGAATTTTTGAGAGAAAAGGAAGGTTGGAGATTGGCCTATAATTAGCTAAGATAGCTGGGTCAAGTGATGGCTTTTTAAGTAATGGTTTAATTACTGCCACCTTAAAAGCCTGTGGTACATAGCCAACTAACAAAGATAGATTGATCGTATTTAAGATCGAAGCATTAAATAATGGTAGGGCTTCCTTGAGCAGCCTGGTAGGAATGGGGTCTAATAAACATGTTGATGGTTTGGATGAAGTAACTAATGAAAATAACTCAGACAGAACAATCGGAGAGAAAGAGTCTAACCAAATACCGGCATCACTGAAAGCAGCCAAAGATAACGATACGTCTTTGGGATGGTTATGAGTAATTTTTTCTCTAATAGTTAAAATTTTGTTAGCAAAGAAAGTCATGAAGTCATTACTAGTTAAAGTTAATGGAATACTCAGCTCAATAGAGCTCTGACTCTTTGTCAGCCTGGCTACAGTGCTGAAAAGAAACCTGGGGTTGTTCTTATTTTCTTCAATTAGTGATGAGTAGAAAGATGTCGTAGCTTTACGGAGGGCTTTTTTATAGAGCAACAGACTCTTTTTCCAGGCTAAGTGAAGATCTTCTAAATTAGTGAGACGCCATTTCCTCTCCAACTTACGGGTTATCTGCTTTAAGCTACGAGTTTGTGAGTTATACCACGGAGTCAGGCACTTCTGATTTAAAGCTCTCTTTTTTAGAGGAGCTACAGCATCCAAAGTTGTCTTCAATGAGGATGTAAAACTATTGACGAGATACTCTATCTCACAGAGTTTAGGTAGCTACTCTGCACTGTGTTGGTATATGGCATTAGAGAACATAAAGAAGGAATCATATCCTTAAACCTAGTTACAGCGCTTTCTGAAAGACTTCTAGTGTAATGAAACTTATTCCCCACTGCTGGGTAGTCCATCAGAGTAAATGTAAATGTTATTAAGAAATGATCAGACAGAAGGGAGTTTTCAGGGAATACTGTTAAGTCTTTTATTTCCATACCATAAGTCAGAACAAGATCTAAGATATGATTAAAGTGGTGGGTGGACTCATTTACTTTTTGAGCAAAGCCAATAGAGTCTAATAATAGATTAAATGCAGTGTTGAGGCTGTCATTCTCAGCATCTGTGTGGATGTTAAAATCGCCCACTATAATTATCTTATCTGAGCTAAGCACTAAGTCAGACAAAAGGTCTGAAAATTCACAGAGAAACTCACAGTAACGACCAGGTGGACGATAGATAATAACAAATAAAACTGGTTTTTGGGACTTCCAATTTGGATGGACAAGACTAAGAGTCAAGCTTTCAAATGAATTAAAGCTCTGTCTGGGTTTTTGATTAATTAATAAGCTGGAATGGAAGATTGCTGCTAATCCTCCGCCCCGGCCCGTGCTACGAGCATTCTGACAGTTAGTGTGACTCGGGGGTGTTGACTCATTTAAACTAACATATTCATCCTGCTGTAACCAGGTTTCTGTAAGGCAGAATAAATCAATATGTTGATCAATTATTATATCATTTACCAACAGGGACTTAGAAGAGAGAGACCTAATGTTTAATAGACCACATTTAACTGTTTTAGTCTGTGGTGCAGTTGAAGGTGCTATATTATTTTTTCTTTTTGAATTTTTATGCTTAAATAGATTTTTGCTGGTTATTGGTAGTCTGGGAGCAGGCACCGTCTCTACGGGGGTGGGGTAATGAGGGGATGGCAGGGGGAGAGAAGCTGCAGAGAGGTGTGTAAGACTACAACTCTGCTTCCTGGTCCCAACCCTGGATAGTCACGGTTTGGAGGATTTAAGAAAATTGGCCAGATTTCTAGAAATGAGAGCTGCTCCATCCAAAGTGGGATGGATGCCGTCTCTCCTAACAATACTAAATACAGAAGCAACTAGAATTGATCAGTACAAAAGCAGAATTAAACAGGAACAGACTAATTACCAGAAAGCAAAACACGATATAAAAGTATAACAGAAAACATACAGATGAAAGCTAAATGAAAAACAATGAAAACCCAACCTGGCTGAACAACTAGAACAGCACTTGACCATGGCTAATAAAACAGAGCTGGGGCAGACGGAGAGTAAAAAAAAGAGAAAAAATGAGGATCGAAGCCCAGAGCCGGCCAAAATCGTGACAACGGTATGTGTATATGGGTGTGTGTGTGTGTGTGTGTGTGTGTGTGTGTGTGTGGGGGGGGGGGGGGGGGGGTGCTTGAAACAAAAGAGAAAAAGTAGAAATAAGTAAGGTTACCTGAACTATGTAACATACACTACTTAATCTTTGACAGAATCGCATAGGGAACCAGAAGTGTCCGTAATGACACAAAATAACCCATACGTAATATATGAGGTGGTTGGATTCACGGCAGGTCTGAACCAGGCCACACGCAGCCCACGCACGTCATCCAAGCAGGCAAGCCTGAGCTCATTAACTCACGGTGCCACCAGACATGTAAATAACTGAGTAAACAGCGATTATAATGTTCATATTCCCGCAGGCATGTAGGCACACTGAAACCCACATTCACCATAACACATGACAGGTAAACGGAGTATAAAAGTCCATGAATGGGCACAATGCTAAGTAGCTTCGCAGGCCAGCAGGAACATCAAACAACACACCAAATGTGAACATTCTATCCACTCATTAACACTGGCAACAAATAAGAAGCTACACTAAACCTATTTCAGTGCTCAGGATACAAAACATCATCACTCTGGACAACTTATTTTTCTCATAGACATACACTTTTAATAACAAGGGCTTTGGGGTTTGTTTAACACCGCAAGGCATCGGGTGTCCACTGCATAAGAACAATATAAACAATGCATGCGCTCACTCAAGTCCAACTCTGATGATGTAAACACACTGACTGATGAACTAAGGGACCTTATTGAATTGAATTGAAAATTGAATAGAAAAAAGACAAAGACAGTAAGGAACCCAACAAAATAAAAACACAATAGAAAAGATAGACTCAACCAAGGCTGGATAGGATTGCTTTGAGATGTAATTAAAAAGTAATCAGATTACAAGTAATCCAAATGTACTATATATACACTCAACAAAAATATAAACGCAACACTTTTGGTTTTGCTCCCATTTTGTATGAGATGAACTCAAAGATCTAAAACTTTTTCCACATACACAATATCACCATTTCCCTCAAATATTGTTTATAAACCAGTCTAAATCTGTGATAGTGAGCACTTCTCCTTTGCTGATATAATCCATCCCACCTCACAGGTGTGCCATATCAAGATGCTGATTAGACACCATGATTAGTGCACAGGTGTGCCTTAGACTGTCCACAATAAAAGGCCACTCTGAAAGGTGCAGTTTTGTTTTATTGGGGGGGGGGGGGGGGGGGATACCAGTCAGTATCTGGTGTGACCACCATTTGCCTCATGCAGTGCAACACATCTCCTTCACATAGAGCTGATCAGGTTGTCAATTGTGGCCTGTGTAATGTTGGTCCACTCCTCTTCAATGGCTGTGCGAAGTTGCTGGATATTGGCAGGAACTGGTACACGCTGTCGTATACGCCGGTCCAGAGCATCCCAAACATGCTCAATGGGTGACATGTCCGGTGAGTATGCCAGCCATGCAAGAACTGGGACATTTTCAGTTTCCAAGAATTGTGTACAGATCCTTGCAACATGGAGCTGTGCATTATCTTGCTGCAACATGAGGTGATGTTCTTGGATGTATGGCACAACAATGGGCCTCAGGATCTCGTCACGGTATCTCTGTGCATTCAAATTGCCATCAATAAAATGCACCTGTGTTCTTCATCCATAACAGACGCCTGCCCATACCATAACCCCACCGCCACCATGGGCCACTCGATCCACAACATTGACATCAGAAAACCGCTCACCCACACGATGCCACACACGCTGTCTGCCATCTGCCCTGGACAGTGTGAACCGGGATTCATCCGTGAAGAGAACATCTCTCCAACGTGCCAAACACCAGCGAATGTGAGCATTTGCCCACTCAAGTCGGTTACGACGACGAACTGGAGTCAGGTCGAGACCCCGATGAGGACGACGAGCATGCAGATGATCTTCCCTGAGACGGTTTCTGACAGTTTGTGCAGAAATTCTTTGGTTATGCAAACCGATTGTTTCAGCAGCTGTCCGAGTGGCTGGTCTCAGATGATCTTGGAGGTGAACATGCTGGATGTGGAGGTCCTGGGCTGGTGTGGTTACACGTGGTCTGCGGTTGTGAGGCTGGTTGGATGTACTGCCAAATTCTCTGAAACGCCTTTGGAGACGGCTTATGGTAGAGAAATGAACATTCAATACACGAGCAACAGCTCTGGTTGACATTCCTGCTGTCAGCATGCCAATTGCACACTCCCTCAAATCTTGCGACATCTGTGGCATTGTGCTGTGTGATAAAACTGCACCTTTCAGAGTGGCCTTTTATTGTGGGTAGTCTAAGGCACACCTGTGCACTAATCATGGTGTCTAATCAGCATCTTGATATGGCACACACACCTGTGAGGTGGGATGGATTATCTCAGCAAAGGAGAAGTGCTCACTATCACTGATTTAGACTGGTTTGTGAACAATATTTGAGGGAAATGGTGATATTGTGTATGTGGAAAAAGTTTTAGATCTTTGAGTTCATCTCATACAAAATGGGAGCAAAACCAAAAGTCTTGCGTTTATATTTTTGTTGAGTGTATATACATACATGTAATCCACATGTATTCTTTCAAAGTAATCCTACCCAACCTTGGACCCAACTAACAATGAACATAAATAAATCCATAAAACAAATATAGAAATAAATAATCTGTTGGGGAAAGTGTAATGTCCGTAACCTTCCCAGTCCACCAGATACTGGAGACCCCGACCCCTCCGGCGAACATCCAAGAGCCTGCGGACTGTCCACGCAGGCTCACCGTTGATGATGCAGGCAGGAGGCGGCGCCGGTCCGGCTATGCAGAGGTCCGAGGTGTGGTACGGCTTCAATTTGGAGACATGAAACACGGGATGAATCTGGACTGATGACTTTAGTGATCTTGAAGGGTCCAATGTATCTGTCCATGAGTTTTGGTGACTCCGTGTTGAGAGGAATGTTCTTGGTTGAAAGCCAGACCTCCTGCCCGGGCTGATAGTCTGGGGCCGGAGCGCGTCGGCGGTCTGCATGGCTCTTCGCCCTCATTCGGGCTTTCAGCAGGGCAGAGCGGGCTGTACGCCACACCCGACGGCACCTCCTGAGGTGGGCCTGGACCAAGGGAACCCGACCTCTCCCTCCACAGCCGGAAACTTTGGGGGCTGGTACCCCAAACATGCTTCAAATGGGGAGAGGCCGGTTGCTGATGAAACCTGACTGTTATGAGCGTACTCGATCCAGGCCAGATGTTGACTCCAGGCCGTTGGGTGCGTGGTGGTCAAACACTGTAGGGCCTGTTCTAGCTCTTGATTAGCCCGCTCTGCTTGTCTGTTGGTTTGGGGGTGGTACCTGGACGAAAGGCTCACGGTGGCCCCCAGTTCCCTACAGAAACTCCTCCAGACTTGCGAGGAGAACTGGGGACCACGATCCGAGACGATGTTCGCAGGGATACCATGCAGACGTATGACGTGGTGGACCAGGAGGTCTGCAGTCTCCTGGGCCGTCAGGAGCTTCGGGAGGGCCACGAAGTGGGCCGCCTTGGACAACCAGTCCACTATCGTCAGGATGGTTGTCATTCCCTGGGATGCAGGGAGACCCGTGATGAAGTCCAGGCCGATGTGGGACCAGGGGCGATGAGGCACTGGCAGCGGCTGGAGGAGTCTCTTCTGCGGTTGGTGGACTGCCTTGCCCCTGGCACAGGTGGTACAGGCCCGGAAATACTCCTGGACGTCGGCTTCCAAAGACACCCACCAGAACCGCTGCCAAACAACTGCCACGGTCCTTCACACCCCTGGATGGCAGATAAGCTTAGAACCGTGACAGAAGTCCAAAACTGCAGTCCTAGCGTCTGGTGGGATGTACAAACGGTTAGGTGGTCCACCGCCGGGGTCCGGGTGATGCATCAGGGCCTCCCTGACGATGTTCTCCACGTCCCACATTAGTGTGGCGACGATAGTGGACTCCGGGATGATGTTTTCTGGTGGATCCGACAGCTCCGCTTTGACTTCTTCTTCATGCACCTGGGACAGTGCGTCTGACCGCTGGTTCTTAGTCCCGGGGCGATAGGTGATCCTGAAGTCAAAACGGCCAAAAAAAAAAGAGACCAACGAGCTTGCCTGGGGTTCAGACGCTTAGCGGTCCGGATATACTCCAGGTTCCGATGGTCGGTGAAAACCATGAATGGAACCACAGCTCCCTCCAACAAGTGTCTCCACTCCTCCAGGGCCTCCTTCACCGCCAGGAGCTCCCGATTGCCGACGTCATAATTCCGCTCTGCTGGGGTCAACCTGTGGGAGAAATAGGCACAGGGGTGGAGAACCTTATTGGACTCCCCGCTCTGGGACAGCACGGCTCCTATCCCTGAGTCAGAGGCATCTACTTCCACAACAAACTGGCGGCTAGGATCAGGCTGCACCAGAACTGGCGCAGTACAGAACCGGCGTTTCAACTCCCTAAACGCGGCTTCGCACTGATCCGACCAGGTGAAGGGAACTTTTGGGGAGGTCAGGGCTGTAAGGGGACCAACAACCTGACTATAGCCCTTGATAAACCGCCGATAGAAATTAGCGAAGCCGAGGAACTGTTGCAGCTTCCTATGGCTTGCCGGTTGGGGCCAAACTTTCACCGCCGCTAACTTGGCCGGATCAGGGGCGACGGAGTTGGAGGAGATTATGAACCCCAGGAAGGACAAAGAAGTACGGTGGAACTCGCACTTCTCGCCCTTCACAAAAAGCCGGTTCTCCAACAACCGCTGCAGGACCTGACGTACATGTTTAACATGGGTCTCAGGATCCGGGGAGAAGATGAGGATATCGTCTAGGTATACGAAGACGAACCGATGCAGGAAGACGTCATTTACTAATGCTTGGAACGGCATTGCTTAAATTTTCATTGTTACGCAGATGATACCCAGCTTTATCTATCCATGAAGCCAGAGGACACACACCAATTAGCTAAACTGCAGGATTGTCTTACAGACATAAAGACATGGATGACCTCTAATTTCCTGCTTTTAAACTCAGATAAAACTGAAGTTATTGTACTTGGCCCCACAAATCTTAGAAACATGGTGTCTAACCAGATCCTTACTCTGGATGGCATTACCCTGACCTCTAGTAATACTGTGAGAAATCTTGGAGTCATTTTTGATCAGGATATGTCATTCAATGCGCATATTAAACAAATATGTAGGACTGCTTTTTTGCATTTACGCAATATCTCTAAAATTAGAAAGATCTTGTCTCAGAGTGATGCTGAAAAACTAATTCATGCATTTATTTCCTCTAGGC
The DNA here is from genome assembly GCF_902500255.1 of Thalassophryne amazonica. NCBI lineage: Eukaryota > Metazoa > Chordata > Actinopteri > Batrachoidiformes > Batrachoididae > Thalassophryne > Thalassophryne amazonica. Next base: position 68,859,682 of record NC_047116.1, read on the forward strand.
TGGACTATTGTAATTCATTATTATCAGGTTGTCCTAAAAGTTCCCTGAAAAGCCTTCAGTTAATTCAAAATGCTGCAGCTAGAGTACTAGCGGGGACTAGAAGGAAAGAGCATATCTCACTCATATTGGCCTCTCTTCATTGGCTTCCTGTTAATTCTAGAATAAAATTTAAAATTCTTCTTCTTACTTATAAGGTTTTGAATAATCAGGTCCCATCTTATCTTAGGGACCTCATAGTACCATATCACCCCAATAGAGCGCTTCGCTCTCAGACTGCAGGCTTACTTGTAGTTCCTAGGGTTTATAAGAGTAGAATGGGAGGCAGAGCCTTCAGCTTTCAGGCTCCTCTCCTCTCCTCCTTTGTTTTAAACTGTTGAATGTTTGGATGCTGCTTTAACTCCTCATTCATACCGTACCACAGTCTCACTTCACAGAATGAAATGCAGAATCATTTCTTGTTTGTGCGGATTTTGTTCATTTTTTTGAAGTAGTTTTTCCCTCGTAATTGATATCCCCTCCTCCTCTCGATCCTTGAACAACTTCCGGACGTTTTTTGGTAAAAGGTCATTTTTTGCCTTGTACAAGATCTGTGCTGTTTGGAATTTTATGTCTGTTAATTTTAATAGTTTTGATTTTAAGAAGAGTGAGTGAGTATGGTCTTGATAGCCGACATTATGAATGGCTCGTATTGCCCTTTTTTGAAGAATAATTAGTGATTTCATTGAACTCATATAGTTATTACCCCAAATTTCTACACAGTAATTGAAATACGGTAAGACAGTGGAACAGTATAAGATGTGGAGTGATTTATGGTCCAGAACATGTTTTGCTTTGTTTAACACTGAAATGCTTCTTGATCATTTGGTTTGTATATATTTGATGTGTGGTCTCCAACTGATTTTCTCATCTATTATTACCCCAATGAATTCATTTTCATTAACCCTTTCAATCTGCACCCTATCTATCTGTATTCTTACTTGTGCATTGGTTCTGCAGTTCCCAGATAACATTAGTTTTGTTTATTTACGTTCAATGACAATTTGTTTTGGTTAAACCATATTTTCAATTTGTTCATTTCTTCAGTGAATTCCTCTACCATTTCTTTTAAATTCTCCCCAGAACAGAAAACATTTGTGTCATCAGAAAACACCAGTTTGAGTATCTGTGACACTTTACAAATATTATTAAAATACAATATAAATAGTCTGGGCCCCAACACTGACCCCTGTGGTACCTCACAAACAATGTCCAAACATTCATAACTGACATCACCCATCTTAACAAATTACTGTCTCTGTTGTAAATAGCTTCCAACCCAGTCTGATACAATATCTTTGATGCCATATCTTTCCAGTTTTGTAATTAATAGTTCATGAGTGATTGTGTCAAAGGTTTTCTTAATGTCAATAAATATTCCAACTGCATATTTCTTTTGTTCAATGGCATTTGTGATTTCTTCAATTGCTTGTATTATTGCTAATGATGTTGTACTGTTTGATCTAAAACCATATTGGTTATCAGAGAGTAATTTGTGCTTTTCAATGAAAATATCCAATCTATTATTAAAGAGTTTTTCTAGTATTTTGGAAAATTGTAGAAGTGAAGACACAGGTCTGTAGTTGTTGAAATTATGCTTGTTCCCACTTTTGCACAGTGGAATGACTTTGGCTATTTTCTTCTTGTTTGGGAATGAACCAGTTTGAAATGATAAATTACAGATGTATGTTAAAGGTTTTGAGATCCCTTCAATGACCTCTTTTGCTGTTGTCATATCAATGTCATTATAATCAGTTGATGTTTTGTTTTTACATTTTTTAACAATATCTAATATTTCTTTCTCCTCCGCCGATTTGAGAAACATTGAATTCTGATTTCATTCTATCAATACATCCATGTTTTTCCCAACTGTCCCTGGATCACAGATTTTTCCTACAAGATCACGTCCCACATTTACAAAAAAATTTATTTAGACTGACAGCCACATCATTTTTATTACAAATTACATTACTCTCATCAATATCATATTGTAACTGCTTAGAACTACTTCTTAAAATGCTGTTTAGTATACCCCATATTCCCTTTAGTATATTACGTTTGTTATTATCTAATAATGTCCTATAATAATCTTTTTTGCTAGACCTTATATTTGTTAACTTATTTCTATATCGTTTATATTTATTTTCTGCCTCTTTAGTTCTCAGTCTTATGAATTCTCTGTATAGTGCATTTTTCTTCTTGCAGACATTTTGTAAACCTTTTGAGATCCATGGACAGTTGCCATACTTCATTTTCCTTGTGTATCCTTTAATTGGACAGCTTTTGTCATATAATTGCTTAAATGCCTTCAGACATACTGTATTTCATATGAATTGTCCACATTGTTTTCTTGGTATACTGCTCCCCAGTTTTGTGCCAATAATTCATTCCTGAATGTGTTTATTGATTCCCTTGACCTCATTCTCCAATATTCTTTTTGATTATTTTTCTTTCTATTGGTGTGGTTGTAATTATAGATGATAAAAAGTGATAGATGATCACTGATGTCATTAATTAGAATACCATTTATTGTTTCATCCTCAAGTTCGTTAGTGTATATGTTGTCAATCAAGGTGGCACAGTTGAGGGTGATTCTGGTTGGTCTGGTGACTTTTGAAAATAGACTCATACCATTGCACTGATATAGTCATCTGTTGTACTATGCTTATATGGATTTAATATATCAGTGTTGAAATCACCACATATGAAAACTACTTTGTTGCTTTGTTTTGCAAATGCACCTTCTATCTATTCCCTGAAAGTATCAATATTTGTACCTGGTGTCCTGTATATGCAGCTAACTCTAATATTCTTTTTATTTTCTACATATATTTCAATGGTTATACATTCTAGTAAGTTATCAACCACAGTTGTCATACTTTCAATCAATTTGTAGCTCAGGTTTTTATCCACATATAGGGCAACTCCTCCACTACCTTTGTTTTTTCTATTTTCCAATTCATATCCTTCTAGCTCAATGTCCATCCCTTTTTCTGTATTGATCCAGGTTTCTGATACTGCAATTATACTAAACGGCTGTGAAAAAAGTTTATAAATATTCATTAATGTTATTAAAGTTGGCATAGAGGCTTCTGCTGTTGAAATGGATAATTGATAATTGATCCTTTGATGTAATGTTCTGGATGAATTGTTCGTCACTATAGTATGAGCAATTGTTGTTAATGCTGTAGAAAAAAATTATTATCTGGGTCAATATTCTGTTCCAAATCCTGTGCATTGTGATCATTGAATTCAAAAGTTCTCAGTTTCACATGATGATGATAATTTATCCTCTCAGTTAAGTGCTTAATATTGTTTTCAGATGAAGATGAATGAGATCTGTCGCTGTGAGTCATGATTGTAAGTGGATGGTTGTTACCTAATTGTCCAGTTCATGAAAAGTCAGTAAGGTATGTCTTCTACATATAATACATTCCAATTCTAAGATAGAACTCTACTAGTGTATACTAAGGTATACTGAAATATCTAAAAAAAACAAGAGTAGAATAGAAGAGTAGAAGAGAGTAGAGTAGAGCCACTTAGGTGCCTGGTCTTGAGAACCAGCGATGGTAGGTTCATGTTGATCAGTGGTATTTTTCCAGCTCCTCCATCCTCCTGATGACCAGCATTTTGTCTTGTGGCCCGTTCAGTTTTATGAATACTTTACAGTTGCTCATCCATGTGTTCGTTATTTTGCCCTGCTTCCTCAGGTAGCGTGCTTTTCTTGCTATGTCAGCGTTGTATTTCGTTAGATGGTCATTTTGTTCCCGTTAACCCTCTGGGGTCCAAGGGCATTTTTTGGACAGTTCACTCGCGTGGCATAAATATTTTATTATTGCTGTTAACAGTTCTCCCTACATCCCAAAATGAAGTTTTATGTTTCTTTTTTCAGGACAACTTGTACTTTCAAAATATATATGCTATAGTTGTGTTTTGTAAGTGTAATACAGGTTTACAATCAGAAATAAGAAAGGAAAAAGTAAAGCGGCAAATAATTTTCCACACACATTTATTCAAAACACACAGCAAATTATAATAAACAACTGTTTTGACATTTTATAAAGGTAATTTGGGCTCTCGTGTGAAAGACTATACAACAAAAGGTTCAAACAATAAACACAAATGCACATTTTGAATAATATCAAATCAAATCAAATCAATTTTATTTATATAGCACCAAATCACAACAAACAGTTGCCCCAAGGCGCTTTATATTGTAAGGCAAGGCCATACAATAATTACGGAAAAACCCCAACGATCAAAACGACCCCCTGTGAGCAAGCACTTGGCAACAGTGGGAAGGAAAAACTCCCTTTTAACAGGAAGAAACCTCCAGCAGAACCAGGCTCAGGGAGGGGCAGTCTTCTGCTGGGACTGGTTGGGGCTGAGGGAGAGAACCAGGAAAAAGACATTCTGTGGAGGGGAGCAGAGATCAATCACTAATGATTAAATGCAGAGTGTTGGGAAGGTGTCGTAGCACGGACCCACAACAGGGGGCGCAAAGGAACGGACAATGAATAAGCCAATAAGTAACAATTTAATGTTGTGACAACACACAACTAAACACACAAGATATGTATAGTCAATTAACACCAGGTGACTTGTGGGCAGGCTCGAAGATAGAAGACCCCTGACAAGAGATGAGCCGCGTCCCACACGGCTTCCACCACCAACGGCCTGAAGAACACCGGAGCCGCCAAGTCCCGAGTCCCCAGGTGGCCTCTGTCTTCGGCTGTCGACCCTGGTACTGCTGGCAGAAAACAAAGACAGGATGGATGAGTGTGAATTCGCACACCCAGTAATCCACAGTCTGCACTCAGTTAGGAGGGAGCACCTCCACCTCCAATCACACACTCGTGCAGCTCCTGTTTAACCACTTATCTGGTTTGGGGTGTGAGGCGAAGCCGTCGCTGATCACACCAAACACCAATCCCACAGATAAGGCAAGCACCACAGGAAAACGGCTGCAAAAGAAGTTCAGATTATTACTCAACGTTTCGAGTCAGCAGAGAAAATTACCTCTTCGGTAGTTGATTTCTCGGCGAGGAGGTGGAGTTGCAGTCCGGCCTTTATGGTGATGGTGATGATGATGAATGAGTGACAGCTGGTGCTGAGGATGAGTGACAGCTGTCACTTCTTCTGGGTCTGGCGCCCTCTCGTGCTTGGAGCCCGCACTCCAAGCAGGGCGCCCTCTGGTGGTGGTGGGCCAGCAGTACCTCCTCTTCAGCGGCCCACATAACACAGAGTGGTGCATACAGAGCAAAAAGAGAAAGAAACACTCAGTGCATCATGGGAACCCCCCAGCATATATATATAATATATATAACAATATATATAATATATAGCAATATATACAAAATGGTCTATGCATTTTTTTTGTCTTCTTCTCAAAGCAATTTCTGTCTGCTATTACACAAAGGTCACATCACAAACTTCTGCTTCTATGAAACTTGACTATGTGTTTGTACTCTCCTGCTCTGAAAGCAGCTTTCATGGCTCATTCAGTTTGAGCCCCCCCACTCCATTGATCTGGCAAACAGTGCTTTACGCCAGAGTGAGAGAGCTTGCCACAGGCTTATCCAGTAACATTCACAGGAAAACTAATCGAGCAATCCTGATACTCACACACTGTTTGAGCATGTGAGATTGTATGAGAGGCTCTCCGTCTGCTCACTTTCACTTTCGCTGTGCATAATGGTGCAGGGCACATTGGAGCAGTCAGGGGGGCCATTCAATCGGGCTAACTAGTAACACATCACTCCTAAAAACAATCTTTGGTGTGTCATGTGAGGTGAATCTGCCCTATGATTGGATTTTGGAAAACCATGTGAGTAACTTTCTATCTCATATCATTAAAACGTTATTTATAATTTAGTAAATCTTGGTCTTAGCCATCATATACAATGGCGTTGGCCCCAGAGCGTTAAGTCTCTCCCCTATTTCAAGAGCTCCAACTTGTGTTTCCTGTTAACAAATCTTATGATGATAGCCGGTTTGTCGGTGGCACTTTTTCTGGGCAGCAGGTGACACGCCTCGATGTTATTACAGTCCAGCTGGATCCATTTGGACTCCAGGAAAGCAGCAACTTGCTCCTCTGTGGATCAGACGTCCAACTCTTCAGGCTCTCCCTCAGCAGTGCTGCTCACTGCTCAAGCGTACGTGCGGGGTTTTACCGGGAGTCTTGTGATGATCACGTCATTTATCCGTGTGTACTGCTCCAAGAAAGTCGAGCGACCTTTTAATGTCGTCGACTTCCTCAGCCGTGGGGGCTTTCTTTGGTCCCATGTAGCCAGGTGTTATTGGCAGTCAGCTAAAGATGTTAACATGAGATAACCCTTTCCTCCTGTCATTGACCTTTCCACAAAGCTACGCTGCTTTCAATCTTACTTCAGCAATGTGCCTCCACTGTACAGTCCAATCAGAAAAAAACAGCAAAAGAGCAGAAAAAGAGCATATTCCAATGTTTTATGCGATATTCCAGCACCATAGTCCAGCGACAAACTTTTCTAACAGGAAACAGGAAAGTAATTATATATATAGGGATGTTTAAGTACTCAACAAAAATATAAACACAACACTTTTGGTTTTGCTCCCATTTTGTATGAGATGAACTCAAAGATCTAAAACTTTTTCCACATACACAATATCATCATTTCCCTCAAATATTGTTCACAAACCAGTTGAAATCTGTGATAGTGAGCACTTCTCCTTTGCTAAGATAATCCATCCCACCTCACAGGTGTGCCATACCAAGATGCTGATTAGACACCATGATTAGTGCACAGGTGTGCCTTAGACTGTCCACAATAAAAGGCCACTCTGAAAGGTGCAGTTTTGTTTTATTGGGGGGGGGATACCAGCAGTATCTGGTGGGACCACCATTTGCCTCATGCAGTGCAACACATCTCCTTCGCATCATCCGTGAAGAGAACACCTCTCCAACGTGCCAAACGCCAGCGAATGTGAGCATTTGCCCACTCAAGTCGGTTACGACGATGAACTGGAGTCAGGTCGAGACCCCGATGAGGACGACGAGCATGCAGATGAGCTTCCCTGAGACGGTTTCTGACAGTTTGTGCAGAAATTCTTTGGTTATGCAAACCGATTGTTCCAGCAGCTGTCCAAGTGGCTGGTCTCAGACGATCTTGGAAGTGAACATGCTGGATGTGGAGGTCCTGGGCTGGTGTGGTCACACGTGGTTTGCGGTTGTGAGGCTGGTTGGATGTACTGCCAAATTCTCTGAAACACCTTTGGAGACGGCTTATGGTAGAGACATGAACATTCAATACACGAGCAACAGCTCTGGTTGACATTCCTGCTGTCAGCATGCCAATTGCACGCTCCCTCAAATCTTGCGACATCTGTGGCATTGTGCTGTGTGATAAAACTGCACCTTTCAGAGTGGCCTTTTATTGTGGGCAGTCTAAGGCACACCTGTGCACTAATCATGGTGTCTAATCAGCATCTTGGTATGGCACACCTGTGAGGTGGGATGGATTATCTCAGCAAAGGAGAAGTGCTCACTATCACAGATTTAGACTGGTTTGTGAACAATATTTGAGGGAAATGGTGATATCATCACATCTCATACAAAATGGGAGCAAAACCAAAAGTGTTGCGTTTATATTTTTGTTGAGTATATATATATATATATATATATATATATATATACGAGGTCTGTCCATAAAGTATACGGTCCTTTTTATTTTTTTCAAAAACTATATGGATTTCATTCATATGTTTTTACGTCAGACATGCTTGAACCCTCGTGCGCATGCGTGAGTTTTTCCACGCCTGTCGGTGACGTCATTCGCCTGTGAGCACTCCTTGTGGGAGGAGTCGTCCAGCCCCTCGTCGGAATTCCTTTGTCTGAGAAGTTGCTGAGAGACTGGCGCTTTGTTTGATCAAAATTTTTTCTAAACCTGTGAGACACATCGAAGTGGACACGGTTCGAAAAATTAAGCTGGTTTTCAGTGAAAGTTTTAACGGCTGATGAGAGATTTTGAGGTGATACTGTCGCTTTAAAGACTTCCCACGGTGCGAGACGTCGCGCAGCGCTCTCAGGCGCCATCATCAGCCTGTTTCAAGCTGAAAACCTCCAGATTTCAGGCTTTATTGATCCAGGACGTCATGAGAGAACAGAGACGTTTCAGAAGAAGTCGGTTTCAGCATTTTATCCGGATATTCCACTGTTAAAGGAGATTTTTTTAATGAAAGACGTGTGGACGGGTCCGCGCGTCGGGACGCAGCCGGCGCGGTGCGGCGGCACAGGAAAAACACCTCCGTGTTGATAACCATTTGTAAAATCCAGGCGGCTTTTGATGGCTTTCAGTGGAGTGAGTATATGAGAAATTGTTTAACAGCTGGACATGTTCCAACTTGTCCTTAAGGCTTCCAACGGAGGTGTTTTTCCTGTGGCGGAGCGTCGCGGCGGCTGCGTCCCGACGCGCGGACCCATCCGCACGTCTTTCATTAAAAAATCTCCTTTAACAGTGGAATATCCGGATAAAATGCTGAAACCGACTTCTTCTGAAACTTCTCTGTTCTCTCACGACGTCCTGGATCAATAGAGCCTGAAATGTGGAGGTTTTCAGCTTGAAACAGGCTGATGACGGCGCCTGAGAGCACTGCGCGACGTCTCGCACCGTGGGAAGTCCTTAAAGCGACAGTATCACCTCAAAATCTCTCATCAGCCGTTAAAATTTTCACTGAAAACCAGCTTAATTTTTCGAACTGTGTCCACTTCGATGTGTCTCACAGGTTTAGAAAAAAATTTGATCAAACAAAGCGCCAGTCTCTCAGCAACTTCTCAGACAAAGGAATTCCGACGAGGGGCTGGACGACTCCTCCCACAAGGAGTGCTCACAGGCGAATGACGTCACCGACAGGCGTGGAAAAACTCATGCATGCGCACGAGGGTTCAAGCGTGTCTGACGTTAAAACATATGAATGAAATCCATATAGTTTTTGAAAAAAATTAAAAGGACCTATACTTTATGGACAGACCTTGTATATATATATATATATATATATATATATATATATATATATATATATATATATATATATATATACATGTCAACCCCTTTGAGGGTCCACCTGTATAACCAAGTGATAAAATCCATAAAATCAACACAAAACCCTTATAACCACCTAAATCGCACCAAAATCAGTTTTATTACATTACACACAACCACATAGTGGTAAATTGCACATCACATAACGGGTTTTGTCCATATATTAATAAGTAACACCAGGGATCTCCATGGGCTCTTTTATGGTGGACGTCCTCCACAGTTAAATCCTCTTGCTCCACTGTAAAATTGCTTGCTGTCAATGAAATCAATGTCTACAAGTACATTGTAGGTATTTTGTACAAACTCAATATATTTCCCTTGAATATAGTGTCACACAGCTGTTCTGTTTTTACAGCGTGATCACAGAAAAAGCTTTCATGGTATTGATCACCTTAGCCATCCACCTTGCATGAAGCATTGCACCAGCACATCTAAATTTTCTAGGAATTGGTTTTAATATGGACATCATTTTTAAAATAGCACAATTTTGACTATGGAGATGCTGAATCTGTTTTTGCATGATGAGAATACCAGCTAACAGAAGAAATCCTGAATGAGCAACATTCATTAGTACCACTGCCAGCATGTTGTGCTTTAAGCTGCCAAATCAGTAAACACACAGCAACACTTTGAAATGTGACATAGTTTTCTCCTTCTCATCTTGTTGTGACAGTAAAGGAATTAAACATTCATACGGGTGTAAATGTATAAGAGCTGCACCTGTTTCACTAAAGTACTTGTGTAACAGGGTAATAATATCCGGGTCGAATTCCGCCAAATTAACTCAAATTACTCATTTTTGTTACAATAAGTTCATATTATATGTATATATACCTGTTTGGCATTGAAGAGTGAGAAGTCCATATGTCTTTGAACACACCTCACACAGCACGCAGCTGGTGCAGGGGGAGGGGCAAACTCAGTGCAGCTTGGACTGTGTGAGAGGTAAGACGTATGAAACTGGGTCCTCATATTGAGCACTTTTTCTGTAAATTCACGTTCTGTCCACGATTTATTTCCAACTTTAATGATGCAGAGGTGTCTTTTGTGTGTGCGCGAAATGTTAAATGTAAGTTTTTGGGCCAAGTGTAATGTTTTAGCTGGCACATGGTTTAAGCTAGCTGAGGGGTGCTTTGCTGTAGAGTCAATGTAAACTTACTTGCACCACACACTGCAAACGTGGCCTGTACTAATTTTATTTTACTGTTTTATTTTCTTAGTTGTGCTCTTTTATGAAGAGAAGTGTCTTGGACCACTGTGCTCACTGCAGTTTTTTTTTTAATGTCCAAACAGGTATGAGTTTGTCTTAAATTTTCTGTTCTATTTACTGTTATGATTGTACATAAATGTGAATGACTGTTTTTATTTTACATAATTTTACATATTTGGTTTATTCAGGTACTCAGTGCAGCTTGGACTGTGTGAGAGTTGTGCTCTTTTATGAAGAGAAGTGTCTTGGACCACTGTGCTCACTGCAGTTTTTTTTATGTCTAAACAGACCCAGTGCAGTTTGGACTGGGCGAGAGTAAAGACAGTCAGACCACATCCAGCTTCTGTCATCCTTCCCGCACTACTCAATAGAACACAACGCAGGGGACACCCGGTTACACTTGCACATTGTATAATGTTTTAGGTTTGTTTGTTTGTTTGTTTTAGTTATCCAGTTTACTGTGGAAAATACCTATACCTTTTAAGAGTACCATAACAGCCTTCTTTACTGAATAATAAAAAAATAACAGAAAAATGATTTTAGAATCTAAGGATGCTGCAGTGTTGCGCACACTGACTGCCAGATGGTTTCTGGGAAACATGGCGTACAAGGATCACAATAATGAGCGCATGCAGCCAACTATTCAGACAGTACGGATGTTGTTGTAATTGAATATGTGTCATGGGTAATGCTGTGAGCAAATTTTACTCCAGCAGAACCTTGATGCTGTGTGGATACGTTCATCCGCATGACAACAAAAGCACAAGGGAACCACTGTGGATACAGAATGATGAAAGAAACAGGGACCCTGGGTGATAGATGAAGAGTCCACTTCTGATGTGCAGTGTGAAGGAAGAGCATTGACGAGTGGTGAATAATGCATCATGAGAGCGGTATATGTGTGCAGACAACAGAAGAAGGGAAGATATGGTGAGAAGATTGCAGAGGCCATGGAGATAATTGTGTTTGTTTTTTATCTAATCCAGGAACAAGGTCTGTCTGTTTTATTTTATGGTCACACAGTGTCACAGTGTGTCATGATGTCAGACAACTATAAAACAATCTGTTCTCTCAACATCACCATGTGAGAGACCAGTTCAGTCATAATCTGTAATTCAATTTCAATTTATTTTCATTTATATAGCACTAAATCACAACAAAGTTGCCTGAAGGCATTTCACACAAGTAAGGTCTAACCTTACCAACCCCAGAGCAAGCACACAGGCCACCACGGTAAGGAAAAACTCCTTCTAATGATTTGAGGAAGAAACCTCAAGCAGACCAGACTCAAAGGGGTGACCCTCTGTTTGGGCCATGCTACCGAAACAATTTACAAAACAATTCACAAAATGAATATACAGGAAATTTTGCCGGTGCACAGGACAGGAGGGTTGCAGAAACAGACACCACACCCATCTCTGGATGGAGCTGCACCTCAAACAGAGAAAAAAAACAGAATCGAGTATCAGACAACAAATACAGTATAATTAGTCAGCATTACCGCTCCATTTTCTAATAAAATTAATTTAAAAGGGTAAAAAGCATAGTAACATACTATGTCAATATGCTAGCCACACGCAAAGGAAAATAAGTGCGTCTTAAGTTTGGAATTGAAAGTCTCTACAGAATTTGACTGTTTTATTGATGCAGGGAGATCATTCCACAGAACGGGCACAATAAGAGAAAGTGACCTGCAGACATTTTATTTACCCTAGGGACACAAAGTAGTCCTGCACCCTGAGAACACAGAGCCCGGGCTGGTACGTAGGGTTTAATTAGATCAACTAGGTAGGGAGGTGCCAGTCCGTGAACAATTTTATAGGTTAGTGGCAGAACCTTAAAATCTGATCTCACAGGGACAGGAAGCCAGTGAAGAGATGCCAAAATGGGATAATTATCAGTAATTGTCACTTCAGTGTTGACTACAACATCTACAAAACCAAACTGAGGTTCACATCAGTTCTTTTTCTTTTCTTTATTATTGTCATTATTATTATTATTATTATTATTATTACAGGGCAGTGCAGTCTCATTAGAAATCTTGCATGATAACGCTGGATTTGACCACTTCCGGGGACAACCTGCCATTGCGCAACATAAACACAGCAGTCGTAAAAAGTGCAGTTTTTTCACTTCCCAGTGAAGAAGAGAAGGCAAGGCAAATGGGAGAGGTTATGTCAGTAAGTATCAGCCTACACACTTTGACAGAGGAGCTGTGTTCTCTCGCCTGCATCACCGCATCGACATGTTTGAGCTCCAGGTCATAAACAAACCGCAACACATGTCCAGTTTCCACCAACTCGTCACTTTTTCATTTCAATTTCACTTTGTTTGCTGTGCAATTTGCACAAAAACTAATAGAAAGTGCTGTGTTTCTGATCCTACATCTGGGGACAGTCCTCGTCTGTCCCCGAACTTTAACACCATTAAACAGTCAAAAAGCAAATAATTGAAATGTAAAGAGCCCAATGAATGCGGTTTTGTTGATTTTACAGATAAGGATTAGAGATATTGAACAATAACCGTTCTGTCAGAAAGGGAAAATTCCTTTCTTAATAAAACACAGTGTTGCACAAGCACATCAATGTCTATATTCAATGTTTCAGGAGACAATATAACTCTTGGAACATGCTGAAATAATATTGTGCATATTGAAACAACAGTTATACACCCTTAGAAGTGAATGTTTATGGCTCCATTGAATAGGGGTGGGTGGTACACCAGTGTCATAGTCATCACCAGTGTGACAGTGCATCATTCTGCACGATTCTGTTTACACCGTAAGAAATCAACAGCTTAATCCTATGTCAGCCTGCAGAACAGGTTTTAAGGAGCTGGTGTACAAAAGCCTCCTGACTTATTTGCCCTTTAAATTATTATACGTTATTTCTTATGCACAGACACTGTTTCATCCCTTAATATACACTCAACACAAATATAAACGCAACACTTTTGGTTTTGCTCCCATTTTGCATGAGATTAACTCAAAGATCTAAAACTTTTTCCACATACACAATATCACCATTTCCCTCAAATATTGTTCACAAACCAAACGGCAGCGAATGTGAGCATTTGCCCACTCAAATCGGTTACAATGACGAACTGGAGTCAGGTCGAGACCCAGATGAGGACAGCGAGCATGCAGATGAGCTTCCCTGAGACAGTTTCTGACAGTTAGTGCAGAAATTCTTTGGTTATGCAAACCGATTGTTCCAGCAGCTGTCCGAGTGGCTGGTCTCAGACGATCTTGGAGGTGAACATGCTGGATGTGGAGGTCCTGGGCTGGTGTGGTTACACGTGGTCTGCGGTTGTGAGGCTGGTTGGATGTACTGCCAAATTCTCTGAAACGCCTTTGGAGACGGCTTATGGTAGAGAAATGAACATTCAATACACAAGCAACAACTCTGGTTGACATTCCTGCTGACAGCATGCCAATTGCACGCTCCCTCAAATCTTGCGACATCTGTGGCATTGTGCTGCGTGATAAAACTGCACCTTTCAGAGTGGCCTTTTATTGTGGGCAGTCTAAGGCACACCTGTGCACTAATCATGGTGTCTAATCAGCATCTTGATATGGCACACCTGTGAGGTGGGATGGATTATCTCAGCAAAGGAGATGTGCTCACTATCACAGATTTAGACTGGTTTGTGAACAATATTTGAGGGAAATGGTGATATTGTATATGTGGAAAAAGTTTTAGATCTTTGAGTTCATGTCATACAAAATGGGAGCAAAACCAAAAGTGTTGCGTTTATATTTTTGTTGAGTGTATATATACGAGGTCTATTAGAAAAGTATCCAACATTACTTTTTTCAAAAACCATATGGATTTGAATCACGTGTGATTGCGTCAGACAAGCTTGAACCCTCGTGCGCATGCGTGAGTTTTTCCACGCCTGTCGGTTGCGTCATTCGCCTGTGAGCAGACTTTGAGTGAGTAGTGGGCCACCCCCTTGGCGGATTTTCATTGTCAGGAAATGGCGGAATGATTTGGGCTTTTTTTCCATCAGAATTTTTTCAGAAACTGTTAGAGACTGGTAGCTGGAAACCATTAGAAAAATTTATCTGGCTTTCGGTGAAAATGTTACGGGCTTGGTAGAGAATAAGGAGTGTGACTGTTGCTTTAAGGACGGCCCCCAGCTTCTGTGGGGCGCGCCGCGCTCCAAAGCCGCCATCGACAGGCTGAACGACCATTTCATTTCTAAACGGATGGCTGTCTGGATCCATGACCATCGTGTGCCATTTCTCTGGTTATCACAAGAGCTGGACATCAACCATTTTCCAGCAGATTTCACTTTTAAGAAGAGATTTTGTCATGGAAAGCCGAGTGGAGGCTTCGTGCGTCACGATGGATTCGCTACTGGAGCGAGACAAAGCCACCTCCATTTTGGTTTCACAGGACGGCTTTGAGATGGCGTTCAGACAGCTGTCGGTGGTTTTTCCATCGAGTGATTATCCGAGAAATTGTGGATGTGCCTGGACATACCAGAACATGTCCCGTGAGGCACCGCCGCGACGCGCGAAGCCTCCGCTCCTCTTTCCATGACAAAAACTCCTGTAAGAGTGGAATGTGCAACGCCATGATGAAGCCTCACGGGACATGCCAGAACATACATATATATATATATATATATATAATATTATATATTTCAAAAGTCAATAATGGTTTTCTATTGTTTATTGAAAATTTAATTTAAACATAAAGCATATGAAATTCACATTATAAAATCTATATTAACAGAAAATTTGTGGTACCATCTTTGATTTTGAATGTTCATGCATAAGTCAGTGGTACACTTCAACATATGTATCACCTTTTTTCGGAGTAATCAAGCACTTCACGCATGCCCGACCAATGTCTGGCAATATTTCAGGAGTCACTGAAGCACATGTATTTCTGATGCGTTCTTCATGCATTGGGAGATCCCAAGGTGCATTCTAAACGTATACATTCTGTTTTTATGCCATGGAAACAAATTGAGCGTGCAAGTTGTCGTTTGGTGGAATTTTTCCTGCCTGCAGAGTGCATCAGTCGCTGGCAGTCACCCTTAGATTGAACATGTGTCCTGAGCACCTTTTGGATTTTCATTTGCAATTACTTGATGGAATGACTTGAGCAAAGGTATTGCATCAAATTTTGCAAAAAGCTTTTAGTGATACCAAATTGGAAACCATTTGCAAGATTCAGCAGGCTCTTGGTGATGATTGCATGAGCATAACAGAAATGAAAGAGTAGTATAACCATTTCAAAAATGGGTGCACATCAGTGGAGAGTGAAGCACATTTTGGGAGGCCATCCACAAGCCAAAATGACCGTGACTGACAAAATATGGATTTTGGTCAAGGATGACCATCGTGTCACCATCTTAGAACTTACAGAAAAGGTTAAACACATGTTCAGTATGTTCCATGTTGATGGGCATACAGAGAGTGTCAGCGAAATTAGTGCTGAAGCTGCTCATGGTACAGCAGAAGCAACTGCATCTGGAAGTCTCGCAGTTCATGCTGGAATCCACAAAGATCGAACCCAATTTCCTGAACACCATCATCACTGGTGATGAGACATGGGTTTAAGGGTATGACCCAGAACCCATATTTCAGTCATCGCAATGGAAATATCCAATGTTACAGAAACCAAAGAAAGCAGGGACAGGGAAAGGGAGGTGTGCAGCCACATCAAAGTCATACTGACTGTTTCTTTTTTTTTTTTTTACTCCCATGGGGTGGTGCACCATGAGTACACATGAGAAGGCCAAAATATTAATAAAGAGTATTATCAGGAGGTCCTACATCACCCTCGTGATGCTGTGTGCTGCAAGTGACCAGATTCATGGGTGGTGAAAAGTTCTGCTCACCTCATTCAGGCTTTCCTGGATAAATACAATGCTCCTGTGATTCATCAAGCTCCCTACTCTCCTGACATGGCCAGCACTGTTTGGGACTCCTTTGGGGCCACAAGAAAAATGGACTCAGAGACTCCCCTCCATGCCTCACCACCCAACCCTGTCCACCCAAAAACCTATACGAACCACAGCATAGACACACCATTTAAACTCACACGTTAGATGAATAAATGTCTTTGAACATTTGCAAAAACCCCACCACCATCTCATAACAACCATCATATAAAGAAAGACCAAACTGTGTAATAACAACAAAATCCAAAACACTTCGCACTTCCCAAGACCAGTGCAAGGGAAACAGAACACTGAGTCTGTGCTTATGTAATACACCAGCCATGATCAAAGAATTTACTCACCATTTTTCATGGTTCTTTTCGAATTGTCTTCTGTGAATCTATGAGGTAGATTTTCAGAATTTGGAGGCAATTTAATATAGCCCTGGTCCCACCGAATAATGAAGGATGAATAATAATAAGCCACGTAGCATGTTTTTTTTTTTGGGGGGGGGGGGGGGGGGGGTATGAGTCCAGTTATTCAACAAACGTGGGAAAATAATGGCAATGACACTCATCTCTTTGCGTGGCACTAATTTCAAGAAGTTCAAAATTTAGCAAAAACAGTGTGGGATAGTTTGCGTACAGGGTGCTACAAGGACAAACAAGGATATTAGAGGCATGTTTGTGGTGATGATGAGGCTGTTACAACCCCAATTCCAATGAAGTTGGGACTTTGTGTAAAATGTAAATAAAAACAGAATACAATGATTTGCAAATCCTCTTCAACCTATATTCAATTGAATACACCACAATGACAAGATATTTAATGTTCAAACTGATAAACTTTATTGTTTTGTGCAAATATTTGCTCATTTTGAAATGGATGCCTGCAAGACATTTCAAAAAAGCTGGGACAGTGGTAAGTTTACCACTGTGTTACATCACCTTTCCTTCTAACAACACTCAATAAGCATGTGGGAACTAAGGACACTAATTGTTGAAGCTGGGAGGGAGCAACAAAAGACTGGGAATATTACGGTTGGACCAGAGTGGAACAGAGAACCCAAGTGCTAGGAGCAGAAATGAGAGTGGAGTGAATCAGAACACTGGTTTTATTAAAAAAGGACTGTGTATAAATGATGTGGATGGATCGGCAGCCTTGGTGGTGGAACCAGGGAACACAGTCCGGATGGCGTTGATACCAGAGCGAGGAGTGGATGATGCAATCTGGGAGCCAGGTGGCCATCTGCAAGCTGTCGTCGTGGAAGGAAACACAGGTGAGTGGTTTGCTGTGCACACAAATCGTACAGTTCCAGAAGTAATTCAAGTTCACAGTCAGGTCTATGAGAAACAGTCAATATCTTAGCAGAGTCCCAAATATTGGAATGAGCTGAAAGCTAGAAAAAGACAGACAAAAATGCTGAGCTCAGAAACTCAGACAAGCTGCAGGGAAAGTAGCAGCATGTAAACTAATGAGCGTGGGAGCTCAGAAAAATCACTGCGTAGGAACGCACAAAAAGAGAGGCCAGATACCATGGCAGATATGCTGAGTTTCTGGCGACGATGACGTGAAGAGCTGGGGTTTATATGCAGAGACTGATGAGATGAGAAGCAGGTGTGTCGATCAGCTTGAGGTGCACCAGCTGTGCAGAGGACAGAGAGGCAGCAGCAGTAGGAACAGGCAGCCCACAACAGGGAAAGTTGATGAATGCTCAAGGAACACCTAATTGGAAACAGGTGAGTGTCATGAATGGGTATAAAAGGAGCATCCCCAAAAGGATCAGCCATTCACAAGCAAAGATGGGGCGAGGATCATCACTTTGTGAACAACTGCGTGAAAAAATAGTCCAGTAGTTTAAGAACAATGTTTCTCAATGTTCAATTGCAAGAAATTTAGGGATTCCAGAGAATCGGGAGAACTTTCTACACGTAAGCGGCAAGGCTGAAAACCAAAATTGAATGTCCGTGACCTTCAATCCCTCAAGCATCACTGCATTAAAAACCAACATCATTGTGTAAAGGATCTTACCGAGTGGGCTCACGAACAATTCAGAAAACCATTGTCAGTTAACACAGTTTGTCGCTACATCTACAAGTGCAAGTTAAAACTCTACCATGCAATCGAAAGCCATACATCAACAACATCCAGAAACGCCGCCGCCTACTCTGGGCCCAAGCTCATTTGAAATGGACAGATGCAACGTAGAAAGGTTTGCTGTGGTCTGATGAGTCCACATTTCAAATTGTTTTTGGAAATCATAGATGTTGTGTCCTCCGGACAAAAGAGGAAAAGACCATCAAGATTGTTACCAGTGCAAAGGTCAAAAGCCAGCATCTGTGATGGTATGGGAGTGTGTTAGTACCCATGGCATGGGCAACTTACACATCTGTGATGGCACCATCAATGCTGAAAGGTACATCCAGGTTTTGGAGCAACACATGCTGCCATCCAAGCAACGTCTTTATCAGGGAAGTCCATGCTTATTTCAGCAAGACAATGCCAAGCCACATTCTGCACGTGTTACAACAGTATGGTTTCATAGTAAAAGAGTGTGGGTACTAGACTGGCCTGCCTGCAGTCCAGACCTGTTGCCCATTGAAAATGTGTGGCTCATTATGAAGCACAAAATACAACAACGGAGACCTCGGACTGTTGAACAACTGAAGTCGTACATCAAGCAAGAATGGGAAAGAATTCCACCTACAAAGCTTCAACAATTAATCTCCTCAGTTCCCAAATGCTTATTGAGTGTTGTTAGAAGGAAAGGTGATGTAACACAAATGCACAAATTCATTCTAATTCATTCCATGATGGCTGCATGAAATTAAAAGTGAAGTGGGGGGTTCGGTGGTGGTTATGGTTAGGGTGGAGAGAAAGAGTATGATTAGGTTATGGTTAAGGTTAGGGTCGGGGGTAGGAGTAGGGTTTGGAATAGTGAGTTAAGAAAAAACCCTGTCATGAAAATGTGACTCATTTCATCATGGGAGCACAAAAAAAACAAAACAAAAAAAAAACAAAACAAAAACGTGAGACTGGGCTGGACAATCCCACCTGCTTTTATGCGCTGGACGCTGTATATAAATTAATCATTTTCTGTCAGAGTTTGGATGTTGAAAACACCTCTAATCACTTCTGGAAACACAAGACCATTTCAGCTGGAGCTTTTATTTTCTCTTTTTTCCTCTGTCTCTCATGTGCTGCATGAGGTGGAGAACATATTTGGAACAGCCTAAAAGGTAATTATTTGACTTGGTAAAACAGTTGTATGTTCATTCCTTCTTATAAGCAGCTGTAAAAGTATGTTTATGATAGATTTAACATCTTGTTATAATGGATCAGAAGACGTGTGCTGTGTGCGCACTGATGCAATCCCTCACACTCAAGACGAGCATTTACACAGAACGTGAGCACGCTCTGAAAAGAGTAATTTTCCCAACCCAGTCTCACAAGTTTTTTCGTGTTCCTGTCATGAAATTAAATTTTTGTGACACATTTTTTTTTTTTTTAAATCTGAAATGTATAGTGAAATGTAGTAACACAAAGTGTCTTGGAGAAGTAACTTTCATCTGATTACTGATTTGAAAAGCTTAACGCATTAGATTACGTTACTGAAAAAAGCGGTCAGTATTGTTGCTAATAAGTGCTTGAATGCTTCAACTGGAAGCAGGATTTGTCAAAAATATTTAATTTGGCTTCCATGAAATTTGGGAGGAAGACTGAGTATGATAACAGGAAAAATCTATAAAAATTGATGTTTTACCTTCTGATCATTCACCTGCTATCACCCAGTCCTATCCAGCTGTTTCACGCACAAGTGGTTGTAATTCCAACCTTGCTTGATGGAAAAAAATGGCTCAATGCCCTCACATGTGAATTGCATCCTACATCTAACAGAAGTGCATTCTGTATGAAAGTGTGTAAGTTGTAACGCAATGGCGTTAGGTCTTCCACCATTCAGAAGATTCAGACGGCTTTCGGTGTCTTTTTAGTCGAGTGAGTATCCGAGAAATTGTGGAGAGCTGGGCATGTCACAACATGTCCCATGAGACTTCCAACACGGACGTGCTTTTGTTCTCCGCCATTGCGGCTTCGTCCCGACGCGCGAATGCCTCTGCACGTCTTTCATTACAAAATCTCCTGTAACAGTGGAATCTGACAAAAAATGGCTGATGTCCACCTTTTCTGCCATTTCTCTGGTAGTCACACGACGTCCTGGATCAACACAGCCTTCACTTTGGAAATGATCTGGTCATTTCAGCCTGTTGATGGCCGCTCGAAGCGCGGCGTGCCCTCAGCCGCTGTGGGCCGTCTTTAATCTGGTTGTAATGCTCCTTAATCTGTGTGATGCCCATAAGATTTTCACCGAAAGCCATCTGAATTTTCCGAATGGTTTCCACCTGGCTGTCTCACACAGTTTCTTGAAAAATTTGATGCAGCGCTGCTCCAGACGTTCAGACATTTTCCTGACAATGAAAATCCGACAAGAGGGGTGGACCAGTGCTCACTCAAAGCCTGCCCACAGGCGAATGACGCAACCGACAGGCGTGAAAAAACTCACGCATGCGCACGAAGGTTCAAGCTTGGCTGATGCAAGCGCACATGATTCAAATCCATATAGTTTTTGCAAAAAATAAAAAAGGTCCGATACTTTTCTAACAGACCTCGTATGCTGGTGATGTGAGGCTGTATCACTGGACTTTGAACATAGTTAAAACTTTTGAAATGCAGTTTGTGTCCAATTTTATCATAATGACATATTAAAGACTTAGAAGAACAGAGTGACACACAGGCTGACACACACGCTACACATTTACACTTGATTGGACAGACATGTACTTCATCTGTATATAGAACAGTCTGCTGTCAAAAAAATACTTGAGTGCTATAGGAGCACCCACTACAATATGTGAATTACAAGAATCGTTATTACATTATATACTGAATTCAGATGAGGTGGAAATAGATGATCCTCCATAGCAACCCCAGATTGGAGAAGGTGAAAGGAAGACAACAAAGAAATGCATACTGCACATGCACACACCAGACTGTGCTTTAAAAGAACGACAGTCAGTTCAGCATATAGAAGAAGTGGCAGTCGTGAGAACAGTAAGCAGTACATTGGTTACCCATTGTTGTGGCTCCCTGCTCGTTTGTCATATTATTGTTTTATGGTGTTTCTGCATTTGTCTTTTGGTTTATTTGATCATCGCTTGTATTGATTTGTATTTATCATGTTGTCTTTTTGTTCTCCTACTCCCAGCCTTTGGTTAAGTCTTGTAACACATGCCCTTCATATTTTGTTTTGTTTGGTAAGATTATTCCACGTGTGTCTTTAGTTCCGGTTTTCTGCACCCACTCTTTGTCTGGTCTAATTAGTTTCTGTGTATTTAAGACTGCGCCTGTTTCCTGTTTAGGCGCAGGTTCCAACAGTTTGTCTTGCGTTCTTTGGTTTCTGCTTCACCGTGTTAGTATGACTCGTTGCCATTAGTAGTGGTAGCTTTGTTTAGTTGTTTCTTTCACTGTGTTTTTCATATCACTTGTTTTATTTTCTGTGTGGTTTTTGGAGTGTGTGGTTTTTCCTCCCTTTTTCCATTGCCCCCCCATGTTGTGATTGCTATTTTTTCTTGTGGACTTGTACAATAAATAGTCTTTGTTAAATTATTCCTCCTGTCTCGGCTGCCGTGCATATTGGGTTTCTCTCCTTGTGACTATGTTGGCTAATTGTAAACACCCATATCAAAAACATCTTTTTCAGACAACAGTGATTTCTTTTCTTGATGTTTTTAATGGCATCATGACATCAATGATACTTCATAGTAATAATAATAATAATAATAATAATAATAATAATAATGATACTACTACTACTACTACTACTACTAATAATAATAATAACAATAATAATAATAATAATAATAATAATAATTATTATTATTATTATTATTGTTATTATTATTATTATTATTATTATCTTATTATTATTCTTTTGGCTGCTCCCCTTAGGGGTCGCCACAGCAGATCAATTGTTTCCATCTCACCCTGTCCTCTGCATCTTCCTCTGTCACACCAACCACCTTCTTGTCGTCCCTCGGCACATCGATAAACTACCTCTGTGGCCTCCCTCTTCTCCTGCCTGGTGGCTCCATCCTCAGCATCCTTCTCCCTATATATCATCCTAAGCAAATGTCCAAACCATCTCAATCTCACCTCTCTCTTTTTTGTCTCCAAGCCATCCTAACTGTACTATCCCTCTGAGATGTTCATTCCTAATCCTGTCCATCCTCTTCACTCCCTCAGAGAACTACATCTTCAGCTCTGCCTCTTGTCTTTTTGTTAGTGCCACCATCTCTAAGATGTAAAAAGTAAACTGGATTCACTACTGTCTTGTAAACTTTCTTTTTCAGTCTTGCAGACATTCTTCTGTCACAAATCACTCCTGCCACCTTTCTCCTCCCACTTTCTTCTTCACCTCTTGACCACACTCTCCATTTCTTTTGGAACTTAATAGTTGTAGGGCCAATTCTCAAAAGAGGCTTGGAATTAAGTTTTAAAAAATGTCTTTGAGTAGATTTAGTTTGACCTTTTGGGGTGATAGCATACCCAATCTTGTACCTGAAAATGGTGGGTTTACTTGTCTATGCAGGTGCATAACCCCACAATGGGTTAATTTGTGCTGAGTCAGAAAATTTTTATGAAATGCTTATCAAATGCTTTCGTACTGGATATAGTGACCTATTGCAATGTTTTATACTAATTAATGTTCCATTGTTTCATCATTTTCATTTTCTCTATTGCTAAATTTTGCTTTAATTGTTTACATTTTAGAGATATAGCAGTTCATGTTCTTCCTTATAACTTTCTTTCCATTAATGGTAGAAAAATGATTTCAACTGCAAAATTATTCTGATATTGTTTGCTTTATGGCAGTTCTAATCATTAAAATCTCATTTGTATACTTTTTTAGTTATGTACCATTTAATAAGACAATGTCAGTGTACTGACATTTTTGTGCATTTTGAAAATACCTATGCACATTTTTCTTTCATGTGATGTATGTAAGACATTCTGTGTCTATTTTAACTTTGCAGCTACATTCTAGTATGGTATTTTGTTTTGTTTCCCTTTCTTTGTCAATTTACCTAAGAATTCAATCCCTGAGCCATAACATTGTCAAATGGCAAAAATTAGCAAATTATCTAACAGGCTGTGACACTATCAGCAGCTTCAGCAGCAAAGGAAAGGTTAAGCCATGGAAAATGGCCAGTGCTCATCCTGAGGAACACAGTGGCCTTGGATGTCTCGAGGAATACACAAGCACAAGTCCAGTGTTGCCAAAGTTGCCACAGCTGACATGAATACCTTGAGGTACAAGTTGTTCTGTTAGAAGAAGGCAAGAAATGAACCTCGAACATTCACAAGGAACAGCCCTGGCCATCATCTGAGGAGAGCTAACTACCAGGTGTACATCTGGAAGCATGTGTTGGAGCCTCTGCCAAGTCGGTGTGGACCTGTTGGAAATAGATGGGAAGAAGAAAATGGCACCCCCCCCCCCCCTCCCCCACTAATGACCACCCCAGCTGCACCTGCTGCATTAATTGCACTCGCCAGATGTGGTTGTTCTGCAGGCTGTTCAAGAAACTGCAAATGCAGGAAGCATGGATTATCATACACAGAGGCATGGAGTTGTTCAAACAGTGGGTCCTGTGAGAACATCCAGTTTGAAGAACTGACACTTTGCAGTGACTCAGATGAGAATTCAAACTGTGTTTGATTTTACTGCTACATGGTTTGTTACGCAACCAGTTAGTTGTTGTTCATAGTATATAAGACTGTATTTTCATTACTTAATCCGTGACCATTCAACTTCTAGTTGTACTGCAGCATTACACATTGGCAGCACTTGTTTGTTGGAATTTGTTGCAAATACTATATCAGACTGTAGATAGTTAGTCAGTGAACATTCAATTTCTACTTGTACTGCAGCATTATCCATCGGCAGCACTTGCAGCCAGTGGGTTCATTGCAATTTGTTGTAAGTAGTATATAATACTGTGGCTAGTTAATCTGCCAGCCCTTATCTTCTACTTCTACTGCAACATTACCCATAGGCCACACTTGCACATATACCAAATTGCTAATGTTTAAAAATATCTTGGAGTAGCTCAAGTAACAAATGTTTCATAGTTTTTACCTTGAGTCTTAAGCTAATACTGTGTAATACCATATAATTGTGCACAGAAATATCTTTAGATATTATATAGCAACAATTCCACATAATGTTATGGTACATGAATGTTATATAGTCTTATATTGTGTGTGCTGAGCTTAAAATTATATCTATAATGCACAGATATAATTCTGGTATAAGATGTGCATGAATATGTGATGGGCAGCACAGTGACATAGTGGTTAGCACTGTTGTCTCACAGCGAGAAGGTCATGGGTTCAACTCCCACCTGTGGCCTTTCTGTGTGGAGTTTGCGAGTTCTCCCCATGTTTGCATGGGATTATTCTGGGTGCTCCGGCTTCCTCCAACATCCAAAGACATGCAGGTTAGGTGGATTGGAAACTTTAAATTGTCCATAGGTGTGCCTGCAGGTGTGAATGTGTTTGTTTGTCTATATGTGGCCCTGCGACAGATTGGTGTCCTGTCCAGGGTGTACCCTGCCTCACACGCCGTGACTGCTGGGATAGGCTCCAGCCCCCGCGACTCTTAATTGGAGTAAGCAGTTGAAGATGAGTGAGTGAGAGTGAACATGTGACTGGGACTTTATAATTTGCTGTTCAGGAACAGTTATGCCCATTTCGTGCTTGTATATACATTTTTGTAAAATCTCCAACACATGTACCAAACACTAATAGAATCTGGGCTATTTAATGCAATGCCAAGAGCAATAATATAGCCACATTTGATATAAATTGAAAGCTGACATCGGCACAAATTACCCCATTGTGAGGTTATGCACCTGTGTAGACAAGCAAACCCACCCTTTCCAGATACAGGCTTAGGTACCATATCACCCCAAAAGGTCAAACTAAATCTATACAAAAATGTAAAAAAAACCCAAAAAAAAACCATTTCAGCAATTAGGATAAACTCATCTATCCTAACCACCTCTCCTCCTTGAAACCACACTAAACCATGGGCTCCTCCTTCTGACTTCATTCCATCCTTCTTTCCAGAGAATATCTCCATGTCTCTAGGATAAATTGTAACTAGCACATTTCTTTGCCACTCCTCAGCCATTCTCTTCATTTCCAAGGTTTTATTAAACAATCTGGTTAGAAACTCCACTGCCATCTCTCCTAAACATTTCCATGCCTCCACAGAAATATCATCTGGGCCAACTGCCTTTCCACTCTTCATCATCTTTGCAGCTGCCTCACTTCATCCTTACTCATCCCTTGCACATCCTGATTTACTTTCTCCACATCATCCAGTCTTTTCTTTATCTCATTTATTTTATTCATCAGCTCTCAACACTCTCCTTCTCTGCGTATTACCATCTGCATCCTTTATCACCCTAACCTGCTTCACATCCTTTCCACCATGGCCACTTTGTCTCACCAATCAATGCAAGTCCTTTTGTCCTTCATTAGTGTTTAATTAGTGTTTAATATGCTTTTTTTCTTAGAGTTTGCCTCTTTTCACTTTGCACCACATCTCCTTGTACTCCTTGTCTGTTTTCTTCATCTCTCCAACCCACTTCTTTTTCACCAACTTCTTCCTCTTTATGCTTTCCTGAACAACTTTGTTCCACCACTAAGTCTCCTTGTCTTCCTTCCACTGTCCAGATGCTACATCCAGCATCTTCTTAGCTGTCTTCCTCACTACATCTGGAGTACTTTTCCAGTTGCCCAAAACTGCTTCACCTCCATCCAATGCCTTTCTCACCTCCTCCCCGAATCAGCTTTCCACCATCTGATCCTTTGTTGAGCTCTCACTCTCTCCCTCTTCTTCACCTTTACTGTTATCCTACAAATCACCATCTGATGCTGTCTAGCTACACTCCCTCCTGCCACCACCTTACAGTCTGCTATTTGTTTTAGCTTGCATCTCCTACAAAGAATGTAGTCCACCTGTGTGCACCTTCCTCCACTTTGATACAACCCCAATTCCAGTGAAGTTGGGATGCTGTGTAAAATGTAAATAAAAACAGAATACAATTATTTGCAAATCCTCTTCAACCTATATTCAATTGAATACACCACAAAGACAAGATATTTAATGTTCAAACTGATAAACTTTGTTGTTTTTGTGTAAATATTTGCTCATTTTGAAATGGATGCTAGTTTAAGAACAATATTTCTCAGGATTCAATTGCAAGGAATTTAGGGACTCCATCATCTACATTCCATAATATAATTGGAAGATTCAGAGAATCTGGAGAACTTTCTACATGTAAGCAGCAACGCCTAAAACCAACATTGTTCTTAAACTGTTGGACTATTTTTTCACACACACGTTCACAAAGTGGTGATCCTCGCCCCATGGCTAAGCCTTTTGGGGATGCTCCTTTTGTACCCAATCATGACACTCACCTGTTTCCAATTAGGTGTTCTTTGAGCATTCATCAACTTTCCCAGTCTTTAATTGTCCTGTCCAAACTTTTTTGAAATGTGTTGCAGGTATCCCTTTCAAAATGAGCAAATATTTGCACCAAAACAATAATGTTTATCAACTTGAACATTAAATATCTTGTCTTTGTGGTGTATTCAATTGAATATAGGTTGAAGAGGATTTGCAAATCACTGTATTCTGTTTTTATTTACATTTTACCCATCCCAATTTCATTGGAATTGGGGTTGTATGTCACCCTGTGCTCCTCCTTTTTCTTAAAGTAAGTATTCACCACAGCCATTTCCATTGTTTTTGCAATCAACTATCATCTGCCCTTCCACATTCCTCTCCTTGATACCATATCTACCCATTACTTCCTCATCACCTCTGTTCCCTTCACCAACATGCCCATTATAGTCCACTCCAATCACCACTCCTCATCACCTCATCTTACTCACTCCATAAATCTTCTTTCTCCTTTGTCTTGCAACCTACCTGTGGGGCATATGCACTGATGACATTCATCATCACGCCTTCAAATTCTAATTTCACACTCATCACCCTGTCAGACACTCACGTAACATCAAACACACTCTTAACACACTTTTTCATTAAAATGACCACAACACCACCTCTTGAACTCACCTCCAATGCTCCTGGCCTTTTTTTCCTTTCCATTTTGTCTCTTGGGCACATAGTATGTCTACTGTTCTCCTCCCTATCATATCACCCAACTGTCTCCTTTACCAGTCATACTGCCAATGTTCAAACTCCTGACTCTCACTTCCACCCTTCTAGTTCTCCTCGCCCTCTGTCTTTGGAAATGTTCTCCTCCTTTTCTTCTTCTTCACTTAACAGTAGCCCAATTTTTGCTGCAACCCTGGTGCCAGTCATTTTTAACCCCAGCCTCGAGCCATCTGGTATGGAAATCCGATTTGTAATCAGCATTGTTGTGTTGGCTTTTTTTTTTTTTTTTTTACCCTGGATGCCCTTCCTGACACAACCCTCCTCATTTATCCAGGCTTGGGGCCAGCACTCTGAATATACTGGCTGTACATTCCATGTGGCTGAGTTAACATGATGAGCAACAAGCTATCAAAGTGAGAGTTTGAGAACCCTCATTTTTGCAAAATGGAAGATGATACATATTGTTTATCAGAAAAGAAGTTAGCATGAATCCCTATCATCAAAAAAGTAAAATTGTGACCAGTGCAAGCATAATGCAAACTCAGCACTAGAGGACCATAAGTTCTACACAGTGTGGCTTTAATGTGTCATCAGTTAGGGCAGTGATTCTCAACCGGGGTGCCGCGGCACCCTAGGGTGCTGTGATCAATCGTCAGGGGTGCCATGGGCAATTATCAAATATCACCATTATCGGGTGTATTGTTATGTGTCGACGCGGGTTGAGGAGCGGACCTGCGTCAGACAGGACCCAGCGCTAAAAATAACCAGAAAGCGGTTCCAAACAGAAACTATTTATTATTCACCTGTGCTTAAAAGTGTAAAAACATAAAAACAACGTCCCTCTGGTGGAGTGATTCGTGGCTCGCTCTCCAGCGCCCGCAAGGATTAAAGCCGGCGCTCCTGGACTTCCTACCACCTCCAAACACCCCCCAGGTGGACACGACAAACTGATTCTCTGTGAAGCAAAGAGAAGGTGAGGTAAGTCAACAGATACAACTATATCTTCCAATAAACACACGCTATCAGCAACACACTCAGGTCAGTGTCCTTTTTTTTACTTTATGCAAATGAGCAGCTTCTCACAACAAGTGGAGGATCACTTATCCTTCACGCCACAGCAGTGAGAAGCAAACTGCACAATTCTCTTCACAATTCCAGTATACTGTGTAACAAAACACCAAGTTACTATCAACAATTACTTAAACACTTAATTACCTTTAGTGTGTGCTGACAGCATGTGTCCTCACCCCTCCCTGCTTCACGGGCTCAATGTGTCAAAACCCAGGCGCGGTCCTCAGCGTCTCACAAACGAACGTCACAAGGTCGAGTTCCCAGCAGTTCTGCTCAAATCACACATGACTTAAATGCAGAACGCCATCCAATTATCTGCTTCAGCTGCAAGTCGTCCAGGTTGCACGTGAGCACCAATCACAGGTGCTTTCCATGATGTTGATGAGGGTGAAGACTCTTCAGCCAGCACCTTCTTCACAGACAAATCAGCCCTCATGCCACCTGGAGAGCAAAGAAAAGAAAAGAACACCAAAACATCCAGCCACGCCCCCCCAACACACAACATGTATGTGCTGTAATAGTGTGGCATATGATGTAATGCTCTGATGGTTGGCTCTCACTGCGGTATTGTATCACTTCCTGTTCCGGAGCACAGCTGTGTTTTTCTGTATCTGTTAGGTGTTTAATCTGCACAGTTAGATTGATCTAGTTATCTAGATTATGATTTGTTTCCCAGTGTAATCTTTACGTGCCTTAACTAAAGCACTCCTTCTGCTGAATCACCTCTAAATTATTTACACATTATTCACTTTGCGTGTTTTTAGGAATCCGCTAGCTTAGCGTAGCTACTAGCTCTTAGCCGATTTAGCATGGCGGCTTCTCCTGTCTCTCCTGCACTTTTCTGCTCTGGGTGTGAAATGTTTAGTTATTCCTCGGCCTCCTTTAGCAGTAACGGTACTTGTAATAAGTGTAGCTTATTCGTAGCTTTGGAGGCCAGGCTGGGCGAATTGGAGACTCGGCTCCGCACCGTGGAAAATTCTACAGCTAGCCAGGCCCCTGTAGTCGGTGCGGACCAAGGTAGCTTAGCCGCCGTTAGTTACCCCCTGGCAGATCCCGAGCAGCCGGGAAAGCAGGCTGACTGGGTGACTGTGAGGAGGAAGCGTAGCCCTAAACAGAAGCCCCGTGTACACCGCCAACCCGTTCACATCTCTAACTGTTTTTCCCCACTCAACGACACACCCGCCGAGGATCAAACTCTGGTTATTGGCGACTCTGTTTTGCGAAATGTGAAGTTAGCGACACCAGCAACCATAGTCAATTGTCTTCCGGGGGCCAGAGCAGGCGACATTGAAGGAAATTTGAAACTGCTGGCTAAGGCTAAGCGTAAATTTGGTAAGATTGTAATTCACGTCGGCAGTAATGACACCCGGTTACGCCAATCGGAGGTCACTAAAATTAACATTAAATCGGTGTGTAACTTTGCAAAAACAATGTCGGACGCTGTAGTTTTCTCTGGGCCCCTCCCCAATCAGACCGGGAGTGACATGTTTAGCCGCATGTTCTCCTTGAATTGCTGGCTGTCTGAGTGGTGTCCAAAAAATGAGGTGGGCTTCATCGATAATTGGCAAAGCTTCTGGGGAAAACCTGGTCTTGTTAGGAGAGACGGCATCCATCCCACTTTGGATGGAGCAGCTCTAATTTCTAGAAATCTGGCCAATTTTCTTAAATCCTCCAAACCGTGACTATCCAGGGTTGGGACCAGGAAGCAGAGTTGTAGTCTTACACACCTCTCTGCAGCTTCTCTCCCCCTGCCATCCCCTCATTACCCCATCCCCGTAGAGACGGTGCCTGCTCCCAGACTACCAATAACCAGCAAAAATCTATTTAAGCATAAAAATTCAAAAAGAAAAAATAATATAGCACCTTCAACTGCACCACAGACTAAAACAGTTAAATGTGGTCTATTAAACATTAGGTCTCTCTCTTCTAAGTCCCTGTTGGTAAATGATATAATAATTGATCAACATATTGATTTATTCTGCCTTACAGAAACCTGGTTACAGCAGGATGAATATGTTAGTTTAAATGAGTGAACACCCCCGAGTCACACTAACTGTCAGAATGCTCGTAGCACGGGCCGGGGCGGAGGATTAGCAGCAATCTTCCATTCCAGCTTATTAATTAATCAAAAACCCAGACAGAGCTTTAATTCATTTGAAAGCTTGACTCTTAGTCTTGTCCATCCAAATTGGAAGTCCCAAAAACCAGTTTTATTTGTTATTATCTATCGTCCACCTGGTCGTTACTGTGAGTTTCTCTGTGAATTTTCAGACCTTTTGTCTGACTTAGTGCTTAGCTCAGATAAGATAATTATAGTGGGCGATTTTAACATCCACACAGATGCTGAGAATGACAGCCTCAACACTGCATTTAATCTATTATTAGACTCTATTGGCTTTGCTCAAAAAGTAAATGAGTCCACCCACCACTTTAATCATATCTTAGATCTTGTTCTGACTTATGGTATGGAAATAGAAGACTTAACAGTATTCCCTGAAAACTCCCTTCTGTCTGATCATTTCTTAATAACATTTACATTTACTCTGATGGACTACCCAGCAGTGGGGAATAAGTTTCATTACACTAGAAGTCTTTCAGAAAGCGCTGTAACTAGGTTTAAGGATATGATTCCTTCTTTATGTTCTCTAATGCCATATACCAACACAGTGCAGAGTAGCTACCTAAACTCTGTAAGTGAGATAGAGTATCTCGTCAATAGTTTTACATCCTCATTGAAGACAACTTTGGATGCTGTAGCTCCTCTAAAAAAGAGAGCTTTAAATCAGAAGTGCCTGACTCCGTGGTATAACTCACAAACTCGTAGCTTAAAGCAGATAACCCGTAAGTTGGAGAGGAAATGACGTCTCACTAATTTAGAAGATCTTCACTTAGCCTGGAAAAAGAGTCTGTTGCTCTATAAAAAAGCCCTCCGTAAAGCTAGGACATCTTTCTACTCATCACTAATTGAAGAAAATAAGAACAACCCCAGGTTTCTTTTCAGCACTGTAGCCAGGCTGACAAAGAGTCAGAGCTCTATTGAGCTGAGTATTCCATTAACTTTAACTAGTAATGACTTCATGACTTTCTTTGCTAACAAAATTTTAACTATTAGAGAAAAAATTACTCATAACCATCCCAAAGACGTATCGTTATCTTTGGCTGCTTTCAGTGATGCCGGTATTTGGTTAGACTCTTTCTCTCCGATTGTTCTGTCTGAGTTATTTTCATTAGTTACTTCATCCAAACCATCAACATGTTTATTAGACCCCATTCCTACCAGGCTGCTCAAGGAAGCCCTACCATTATTTAATGCTTCGATCTTAAATATGATCAATCTATCTTTGTTAGTTGGCTATGTACCACAGGCTTTTAAGGTGGCAGTAATTAAACCATTACTTAAAAAGCCATCACTTGACCCAGCTATCTTAGCTAATTATAGGCCAATCTCCAACCTTCCTTTTCTCTCAAAAATTCTTGAAAGGGTAGTTGTAAAACAGCTAACTGATCATCTGCAGAGGAATGGTCTATTTGAAGAGTTTCAGTCAGGTTTTAGAATTCATCATAGTACAGAAACAGCATTAGTGAAGGTTACAAATGATCTTCTTATGGCCTCGGACAGTGGACTCATCTCTGTGCTTGTTCTGTTAGACCTCAGTGCTGCTTTTGATACTGTTGACCATAAAATTTTATTACAGAGATTAGAGCATGCCGTAGGTATTAAAGGCACTGCGCTGCGGTGGTTTGAATCATATTTGTCTAATAGATTACAATTTGTTCATGTAAATGGGGAATCTTCTTCACAGACTAAAGTTAATTATGGAGTTCCACAAGGTTCTGTGCTAGGACCAATTTTATTCACTTTATACATGCTTCCCTTAGGCAGTATTATTAGACGGTATTGCTTAAATTTTCATTGTTACGCAGATGATACCCAGCTTTATCTATCCATGAAGCCAGAGGACACACACCAATTAGCTAAACTGCAGGATTGTCTTACAGACATAAAGACATGGATGACCTCTAATTCCCTGCTTTTAAACTCAGATAAAACTGAAGTTATTGTACTTGGCCCCACAAATCTTAGAAACATGGTGTCTAACCAGATCCTTACTCTGGATGGCATTACCCTGACCTCTAGTAATACTGTGAGAAATCTTGGAGTCATTTTTGATCAGGATATGTCATTCAAAGCGCATATTAAACAAATATGTAGGACTGCTTTTTTGCATTTACGCAATATCTCTAAAATCAGAAAGGTCTTGTCTCAGAGTGATGCTGAAAAACTAATTCATGCATTTATTTCCTCTAGGCTGGGCTATTGTAATTCATTATTATCAGGTTGTCCTAAAAGTTCCCTAAAAAGCCTTCAGTTAATTCAAAATGCTGCAGCTAGAGTACTGATGGGGACTAGAAGGAGAGAGCATATCTCACCCATATTGGCCTCTCTTCATTGGCTTCCTGTTAATTCTAGAATAAAATTAAAAATTCTTCTTCTTACTTATAAGGTTTTGAATAATCAGGTCCCATCTTATCTTAGGGACCTCGTAGTACCATATCACCCCAATAGAGCGCTTCGCTCTCAGACTGCAGGCTTACTTGTAGTTCCTAGGGTTTGTAAGAGTAGAATGGGAGGCAGAGCCTTCAGCTTTCAGGCTCCTCTCCTGTGGAACCAGCTCCCAATTCAGATCAGGGAGACAGACACCCTCTCTACTTTTAAGATTAGGCTTAAAACTTTCCTTTTTGCTAAAGCTTATAGTTAGGGCTGGATCAGGTGACCCTGAACCATCCCTTAGTTATGCTGCTATAGACGTAGACTGCTGGGGGGTTCCCATGATGCACTGTTTCTTTCTCTTTTTGCTCTGTATGCACCACTCTGCATTTAATCATTAGTGATCGATCTCTGCTCCCCTCCACAGCATGTCTTTTTCCTGGTTCTCTCCCTCAGCCCCAACCAGTCCCAGCAGAAGACTGCCCCTCCCTGAGCCTGGTTCTGCTGGAGGTTTCTTCCTGTTAAAAGGGAGTTTTTCCTTCCCACTGTAGCCAAGTGCTTGCTCACAGGGGGTCGTTTTGACCGTTGGGGTTTTACATTATTATTGTATGGCCTTGCCTTACAATATAAAGCGCCTTGGGGCAACTGTTTGTTGTGATTTGGCGCTATATAAAAAAATTGATTGATTGATTGATTTTATTCCAGTAGATGGCAGCAAAGCGCTGTACTATAGTATAATAGACATACTTGTGCACATAGCGTTGTGCGTCTCCATGGTTACGGGTTGTTGACTACAGTGTGAATCTCAGCTGCTCACTGAGCATGGCTCCTCTGGTGAAGGAGAAACCGCATTGGCTGTGGAGGTTTGCGGGGAAGGCGGCCTGACCTCCGTTGATGTCACTGTGGTCAGACTTGGGCCTTCTCGCTCACAACTGGGTTCGCTGAAGGCAGCCTCTGTGCTCCGTGAATATTAGAGTGGCAGATTATTGTGAATAAAAGTGTCGACACGTCTAAAAAAAATCACTTGAGATTAGGGCTGTCACAATTATTACAATATTCGTCAATCGCGATTATTTTTCATATTCGCGATTATTTTTCATATTCGCAATTACCGTGAATTATTTATTTTATCCACAAAGCATAAAACGACTCAGAATCTGATGTCATTGTGCTGCAGCCTCGCCTTAAGGCGGGACAATAACATGGAGGCTGAAGAGTGATCCGCCCTGCCGTTTGGATAAGACGGCCTATTAAAACAGTGGCCGTCTTCTTCAAAAGCCGTCTAAAATGCGGAGCTGTCGGTGTGTGTGTGTCTGTGTGTGTGTGTGTGCGTGCGCGCAGAGTCAACAGGCTGCAGACTGTGAGGGAGGGGGTGCATGAGGGAGATTCCTGAATGCAGGCGCGACACGTTACAGTCTGAGAACCATCAGTGCGCAGCGAGCGTGGAGCAGAGAGAGGATTTTAACCCGAGTGAACATGTTAAAAAACAAAGCTAAAACGTGAAGCTGCTTTTACTTCTCTCTGAACTTTCTCTAAAGGTGTGATTCTGCCGTTACCGTCCTGTTCACACCATGTGCGCGTCGTATGCTGAATTTATGAGATCATGAGATGAAATAAATGGTCAAATAGCTTTAAAAACATATTTAAAAAATGAAAATATATGAATGAACTGAGCCACAAAAAAAAAAAAAAAAAAAAACCCTGACATGGAGAAGCTGTGGTGATGTTCAGATGCACAGATCACAAAAAGCGGGTGAGAACTCTGAACTTTAACAGCTGTTACTTTCCAAAGGTATTTATTTGTTCAATCTTGAGCTTAATGCAGTGTTTAAGCACAAAACGTGACTGATGAGGAGAAACAATTTCAGAAATGCAACAGAAACAACCACAATTCAGAAAAAGTTGGGACTGTATGTAAAATGAAGATAAAAATAAAAATGTTGCACCATTCCCAGTTTCTCCACTCACAGAAGCCAAACATTCTTCCAGAGTTGTGTAATTATACTACAATAGTAGAATATAAAGAAGGGAAAAAAGAAAAAAAAAATAGACAATATATTCGTCAATCGCAATTATTTGTCTGACAATTAATCGTCTCCAGAAATTCCTAATCGTGACAGCCCTACTTGAGATCAGAGTGCAAAATGCTTGAGGATTTTCGAAATGCGGTGTTTTCTGTATCGATTTTCTATTGCAATAATTGGGTTTTGCGCAAAACCAGAGGTAGTAGAATTATGATATTATTTTGGTTGGTGGTGTGCTGCAGTATTTTGTAAATATAAAAAGGGTGCTGCGGCTCAAAAAAGGTTGAAAATCATTGAGTTAGGGTGTGGTGGGTTTTATTACGGTATGAAGACAAAACGTCCCTGTTCATGTGATGGAGGGAGGCAGTGCTGGGGTATTTTTTTTACATCATTTTCTCTAAAACTGATACAGTAATCTCAAGGGAACCAGTTAGTCATGTCCAGTGACAGCTAGTCCACAACTGAAATTTCTTACATGTGGTAAAATGTAGTGTATATTCGGAGGGGCTGTACACAAGACATAATCGTGTTGTTAAAATTCCACAGTGTTTGAACTTGGTAAGAGGTGCATTCTTCATGTGTCCTCTGAGATTATTTACTTTGCACCATGTTCATGGGTTCACCTCAGGCCAATTATGTTTTCTTCTCCTGGGGCACTCAAAACTGCAAACTGAACACTGCTGCCAAAATGCAGAAAGAACAACAAACTGGTTCTTATTGCTATGGAATATGAATTGAAATTAACTAATAATTTAGCATCGATTTTGGTTACTTCAGCTATCTGATGCAGTCTGTGCACAATGTATTTATTTTTTTTGTATTGTTAATGTCTAGGCTCATCCCATGCCAGTGTATCACAAAATCAATTTTCAATCAGTTATGAGCAATCATTGGAGTCACTGACTGATGTCATGTTGAACTTTTTTCTTTAGTTTATTAAATTCACTGTATCTGCATGGAAGATGGGTTATTCTCTGTTAATACATAATGTTCAGTGAAAACACTGGTTTTATATCATGGCCTACTCACTATTTAACTTCTCTTTCACAGCTTTCACTACAATCTTTTAACTTAAGCCAATTGAAACCTGTTCCTTTTTATAGAAAAGCACTTTGTACTTACAGTAATCTGAGTACATTGTCTATTGTGCGTCAGCTGCACTGCCTGGCATTGCTTGTGGCCAACCTGGGCCAGAGCTCTAAATCTTGGATTTAGAACACAGAGTACACGCTGACAGAAAACCCTTCCGGCTCTACAATTGACCATAAGCTTGCTGGCATCCACACACTACTCCACTGATGAAGTTACTGCTGACTTTGTGGCCATAAGTAACCTAGTCACTTTTGTGGTGCTATTTTTTCATATGTTTTTATTTTTTATGTATTTATTTTTTGTAGCCTATTCCATTATGCCCACCATTAAATACATTAAATTGCAGTTGTTCATAAAACTTCATGTTAAGGCCCTTAAAATAAGGGTTAGTTAAATGTGTACAAGCTTTGTTTTTTTTTTGTTTGTTTGGGTTTTTTTTTTTAAGATTTAAGTCATATAAAGAATTTTATTTGGAACCACTATAATTTTATGTATTAGCCTTTTACATAGGGGATTCATAATATGACATTACCAGTATGATCAAAATTTGCATTGACAAGAAAAAAAGTTCCACTGAAGGGTGAAATTTCAAAAGAACAGACGGCCTTGTAGCAACCCATACAGTCTATGACAGCAATGTCACAGATCACACGGGGGGTTCTCCTGACACTTGTGGGGGATGCAAAAAAGTAAACCACCATGGCAGAAAATGCACCTAAGTGCACCTACATTTCTGTATAAGCCTAATATGTTAGTCATAGATTTTGTAAACGTTAGGGCCCCTTCACACATAACACAATTGAAGCCAACTAGCACACGAAGGAGGAATTGCATGCCATTCGTGAAAAATCGGAACTGCCTCAAATGCCTCGTACACCTGTTGCTACAACCATTCATGCACACAAGCGGTCGAAAGACAGTGAATGCCCTGCGGGTGCTCATTGGATCCCCCTCTCGGCAGGTGTCGGCCAAATTCCAGGTGTCGCACACGGACATCTAACACCGCTTGCTGCACACTTAGAAAAGGCGGGGCTATTCGTGCTACTGGTACGATAGTAGACAGCAGGCGACCACATTCAACCTGTCTGTCAAAATTGTCAGAGTGTGGCATCACCTAGCAACACACATGGATGTAACTGTGCCCCCCCCAAACACGCACACACAAATGGCGTGTGGTGTGTGTTACTCCACCCCCAACCCAACAACACACACACACACACACACGCACACACACATACACACACACACACACACACACACGCACAAATGGCTTGTGGAGTATGTTGCTCCACCCCCAACCCAACAACACACACACACACACACGCACACACACACACACACACACACACAACACACACACACACACACACACATCATGAATCCTACATTGTCAGCTGTGGCTGAAGGTCCCGGAGTCCAGTCTCTGTCCAGCGCAGTGCACTGCTGCAAAATCTGACTGCTATGTCCTGCAACTCCGCTGGAGAACATGCAGTGTACATGTGTGTGTGAGCACTCACATCCTCATCAGGACGAGCCAGCGTCTGAGCACATGGCATGGTGTGAAGCTGCCATGTGCAGACAGAAAGAGTGGAGATTAAATAAAACACATCAAGGTGAAGGCGTGCACTCATTCTTGTGTGATCACTTTGTTCATATGCTTTGCTGTGGACATAAAGCACCTATCAGCTGACTGCAGACTGTCAGCTTTCCGTGACTGTGCATGCAAGGTGTCAAATTAAAAACAGACATCAGACAGATGCAGGACTGTACATTTCATATTAAAGTGACCATGGATTGCCAGGTTAAAATTTTCTAAAGAAAGGCCCCTTCACACATAATAACACGATCGACACAGAAACTGGAAGAAAATCTGCAAACCAAAAACGAAACGGGGAACCACAAAACATTCCACGTGCTGTTGTGAGGGACGCATGGGCAGACAGGCATACATGATACCGCAGCAACAGTTTCATGCATGCTCATGTTCATGCACACGAACACAGTGCGAGCACATGGAAAGTCGTGCACACAGCAGTGGAGCAAAAAATTAATTAAACACCACAATGTATAATACTTAATTGTGTCACCAAGAGCCGGGCTCTCACCTCGTGAACACATGCAGCCAGCATGGCGTGCCAGTGCGCGGTGATCTGCTGCAAATGTGATATATTTTTAAATTATTTCAATGTGGGGAAATCCCCCAGTGACACGCGCCTCTCGGTGGAGTGGTGTGGGGTGATTTCCTGCATGGCACAACTATTATGTTCAAACTGCTTTTTAGCAATCCTATGAATCACTAAACTAGTATTTAGTTGTATAACCACAATTTGTCATGATTTCTTCACATCTGCGAGGCATGGAGTCAACCAACTTGTGGCACCTTTCAGCTGTTATTCCACTCCAAGATTCTTTAACAACATTCCACAATTCATTCACATTTCTTGGTTTTGCTTCAGAAACAGCTTTTTTGATGTTACCCCACAAGTTCTCAATTGGATTTAGGTCCGGGGATTGGGCAGGCCACTCCAAAACATTAATTTTGAGGGTTTGGAACCAAGATTTTGCTGGTTTACTAGTGTGCTTGGGGTCATTGTCTTGTTGAAACACCCATTTCAAGGGCATGTCCTCTTCAGCATAAGGCAACATGACCTCTTCAAGTATTTTGACATATCCAAACTGATCCATGATGATGTGATATATAGGCCCAACACCATAGTAGGACAAACATGCCCATATCATGATGCTTGCACCACCATGCTTCACTGTGTTCACTGTGAACTGTGGCTTGAATTCAGAGTTTGTGGGTCATCTCACAAACTGTCTGCAGCCCTTGGACCCAAAAAGAACAATTTTACTCTCATCAGTCCACAAAATATTCCTCCATTTCTCTTTAGGCCAGTTGATGTGTTCTTTGGCAAATTGTAACCTCTTCTGCACATGTCTTTTATTTAACAGAGGAACTTTGTGGGGGATTCTTGCACATAAATTAGCTTCACACAGGTGTCTTCTAACTGTCATAGCACTTACAGGTAACTCCAGACTGTCTTTGATCATCCTGGAGCTGATCAATGGGTGAGCCTTTACCATTCTGGTTATTCTTCTGTCCATTTTGATGGTTGTTTTCCATTTTCTTCCATGCGTCTCTGTTTTTTTTTTGTTGTTTTTTTTGTCCATTTTAAAGCACTAGAGATCATTGTAGATGAACAGCCTATAATTTTTTGCACCTGTGTATAAGTTTTCCCCTCTCCAATCAACTTTTTAATCAAACTACACTGTTCTTCTGAACAATGTCTTGAACGTCCCATTTTGCTCAGGCTTTCAAAGAGAAAAGCATGTTCAACAGGTGCTGGCTTCATCCTTAAATAGGGGAGACCTGATTCACACCTGTTTGTTCCACAAAATTGACGAACTCACTGATTGAATGCCACACTACTATTATTGTGAACACCCTCTTTTCTACTTTTTTTTACTAATAGACCAATTTCATAGCCTTAAGAGTGTGCATATCATGAATGCTTGGTCTTGTTGGATTTGTGAGAATCTACTGAATCTACTGGTACCTTGTTTCCCATGTAACAATAAGAAATATACTCAAAACCTGGATTAATCTTTTTAGTCACATAGCACTACTATTATTCTGAACACTACTGTAAGACAAGGTAGCGGTGACAGGGTGCACTCAAAAAAAAAAAAAAAAACTCTACTCAATTCAATTATGTGCAGCATTTCCATCTAGTATATGTAGCCCCAACTCAAATAAGGCACATCCATGTAAGATAATTTAATTTAATTTAGATGGGACTACATATAATTATTAGATAGAAATCCAATGAGTCCGTTTTTTGAGTGTGTCTGATTATAATACAATTTGAAACTGTGAACAGTAAGGCTGAGATTGCATCATTCTAGCCATAAACTGTCTTTATTACCATGTAGTTTTATGTTAGACTTTTACACATGAAAGAAAAAAAATGACTATCTGTGTTTTATCAACGCTGTCTGAGAAATTAAAATTTCCAGTGCAGTCTGTGATCACTGGCAGTGCTGAACGTCTTCAGGGATATAGAGGAAACTTTCATATTGTGCCTGCAGTATACATTTCCTATATCTATTTCATTACAGCGGTAGCCATGTCAGGCATATTACATTTTGTAACATTAACAGCAGTATTGCAAGTTCCATGAGGAATTCTTCTCTTATTATTTTAATAAAGCAGGCATGAATAGGATGTTTCCACACATCACTTGTCTTCGATATATATTTTATTTATTATTTTCCAGTTTTATCTCAGTGGGGCACAAACAGTTTTAATTGAGTCAACCTGCTATATAAAGCTGGTGTTTGTGTGACAGACAACTTTTGCTTTGTGATTATGACCCCCCCCCCCACACACACACCAAAAAAGCACTATCACAACTGTTTGATATGTTGCTTTCATTTGCAGTATATGTGATTAGTGCATTTAAAATAGCAATATTTAAGGCTGCAACTTCCAGGTGATGTAAATAACTTTTTTTGTCACAAAGATAGTTATTCAAGTCATTATTACACAATTTTTATTGCAACACAGCTCCACACAACAGTGGTTATGTCCATTTCTCTACATTCTAGCACAGGAGATTACTGTCAGCAGAGCATTTGATGGCAACATTTACATGAGTGATGGCAGAAAACGGCAACAGACTGGGAGAGTTAAGACCAGGCAAGGCTTGGCATACTTTTACTGGAAATGTTTTAATGTCAGGGTTCGAGGTGACTTGGCACAGAAAGCAGTAGGAGGCACATGCAGACTCACAGACATGGAGGTTTGGGGCGAATGAAAGGCTTTATCTGGTAAACTAACAGGAGATTCAGTACACAGGAATTTAGACAGTGAAGCTGAGGTATCAAGCAGGATACAAGCTGAGGCATGGTTCAAAAAACAAGCTGAGGTCAAACACACAGTGTAGAGGTGTACAAAAGGCAGAGACAGAGGCAGGGTCAAAAAACGAGCAGTGTTCAGGTTTACAGCAAGGTGGAAGTCAGAGAAAACAAGCAAGAGCAAGGTAAAAAAAAAAAAAAAAACTACTAAGCCAAACAGAACTAAGGTATGGGGCTGGCATGTGAATAAATTCAACAAACTGGCAAGGAACTGTGGGACTGTGAGGGCTTATATAATGGGCAGGCTATTTAGCGCGTGAACAAGGAACATGTGGGAGGAAGTTTCTGGAAGGCATGTGACTGACAAACACAAAAGCAGGTGCAAGATAGTGAAGTGAAACAAAAGCAAAGCAGACAGGAACAAGAGAAATTAGAGACCGAAAAACTAAGTGACAAAGGAAAGGTGAGACCCAAAGTCTAACAATTATAAATGTGAAAAAAACAAAAGGGGAAACTAGGCAATAAGGTGCCAAACCCCAAAAGAAGACGACAAGTGAAACAAAAGACTATAACCAAAACTAGAACAGAACAGACTATGGCTGAAG
This sequence comes from Thalassophryne amazonica, assembly GCF_902500255.1. Taxonomy (NCBI): domain Eukaryota; kingdom Metazoa; phylum Chordata; class Actinopteri; order Batrachoidiformes; family Batrachoididae; genus Thalassophryne; species Thalassophryne amazonica. The sequence goes on from NC_047116.1 coordinate 68,901,295, forward strand.
TAAAAAAGTGAATACAATAAACAATGAAAAAATGTCAAAACAAACTGTTGGTTAAACAGAAAATAAATGATGAACAGAGAATTACACCAGTAACAAAAGAATTACACAAAGAAAAGAAACAAACTGAAATGACAAAAGTATATATATATATGAAAAATTAAACAGTAGAATCCTCAGAGGAAGCCTGGACATGAGTAAAAGAAAAACTCGGACATGAATCCCGAGCCGGGGCAGAACCTGACATTTAAAGTATTTACATTTGAATACACATGGGCTTAAATTATGTTCTCTCAAATATACATCCTACCACACTTTCATAAATGGACAATATAACATGTATAATTATGTATACAGTTGCATTTGAAGCCTCAAGCAATGTGTTCTCATTATTTGTACATGCAAATGTGAGTGTAAGTGGTGATTGTGTTCACAAGGGAGTCAATGTGAATAACATGCATGTTAGGGCTTCAGGTCATCTCAAAAATAGTGTGAAGTACAGTATATGTTATGGTATGGAAAATGCTTCTATCTATCTATCTATCTATCTATCTATCTATCTATCTATCTATCTATCTATCTATCTATCTATCTATCTATCTATCTATCTATCTATCTATCTATCTATCTATCTATCTATCTATCTATCTATCTATCTATCTATCTATCTATCTATCTATCTATCTATCTATCTATCTATCTATCTATCTATCTATCTATCTATCTATCTATCTATCTATCTATCTATCTATCTATCTATCTATCTATCTATCTATCTATCTATCTATCTATCTATCTATCTATCTATCTATCTATCTATCTATCTATCTATCTATCTATCTATCTATCTATCTATCTATCTATCTATCTATCTATCTACCATTTCAAAGTGGCTGGTGGACCTAAGCACCACAGTAAACTGCCAGAACAAAGGGCAGAACAATCCTGACCCCCACAAAGGTATGACATCCTCAAGTTACCTGTCTCTCCATGTCATGGAAGCTCCTCTCAGGCATCATACCAACCAAGTTCAATAGGCATATGAGTCAACAGCCTGGATTGACTAAAAGTAAACTTGCAATGCCCCACACATATACTGGTGTGCTTGGCATTGTACAAGGCTAACAGCACACTGATAACCTTCATTAAGAACTTCAGTGGGACTGTGGACGGCATTATTCAAATGATGGCACAGTGACTAGTTGGTCATTGCTTGTTGACATATCAGTCACCACAAAAAGACCATTTGGCTCATTATAATTATCATGATCCATCACTGCAGGAGAGGTCTGTGTGAGGGTTATTACATTGTCTCAAATCTTTCCAGAACTACATCTCAACAGTCACTCAAGGGATTTTCTTCACACTTGATTTATTTGTTAGCACTGAACCCCGGTCTGACTCCGATCAGGTCAAAAGAATTAGGAGTGTTCGTCAATTTTGTGGACATGAAACTTTGAATGTATGAAGACTTTTTCCAACATATCATAAAATATTTGTTGGGTTCCCTTCATATTTGGTATGTTGTTAGCAGCTGTTCTTACCATGATGTATGTGATTTAATAGAAACCCTTATGAAAGTTTATGGTCATTAAATATTCAAATTTCTTAATGTGAATTTTGATGTGGACATTTACTGTTCAATTCTGTTTGCGTGAAAACCATGATGCTTTGCAGTCCCTACTGGCAGGTTGTGGCACCCAGTGAGGAATGTTTTACACTGACCTTCAACATGTGTTCAATCACATGTGGTCCAGTCACACGGCACACGACGATTCCTGAACGAAGGGAAAAAAGTAAAAAAGTCACAGTTTGTTGAGAAAAGGTGGACGAATGAGCTTTATCACCGAATAGCCTGCGAAGCAAGAGCACAAAAGGGACGAAAGAGGAGCAAAGTGAAACTGAATCTAACGTTGATCCCAATGCATTAAACAAAATGTGCCTGGAGCCACTGCTGGAGCACTGTATGTCTGCATCTCTGAGTTCCAGGACTCGACGCTGGGACGGAGCTCATAGCACCTGAGTCCTTGAGAAACTGCAAACAGAAGCTGTGGAGATCTGTGCGCACATCGGTGGGTCCACCTGCTCTGGGTCCTCATCCAGAACAAAAGAGGGATCATCTCCTCATCATCAGAACCTTTACTGTCTGACGACATGCTGGGCACTCTGTCTTGCTCCAATTAAAAAAAAAAAAAAAAACTCTGGTGTGCCGTGGTCACTGCTGTATCAGTGTATTATGTTGCCAAGCCATATATATTGATTTATACTAGAAAATTGTCAAAAGGGGGAATACATATATGTGTAAAGATGATTCAGAGCAGTAAACTGATCAGTCCATGTGAACGTGCATTGAGTCACCTGTGCAGTTATTCCACGAGCAGCAGCTGATCCACAGTGTGAATTCTGCCTTCCAGAACAGCTCTTTATATAATCATTTGAATTATCTACCTGTTGCCACATGTACATAAGGGCTGGATTGTCGTCCCTACACTCATATTGTTATATTAAATAAAAAATAATAAACACAAGCAGGAGCTGCTGCTTCCGCTGATGCTGCATTCAAGCATGGTCATAAATTACACAACTTTTTTTGTTGTTTCAAATTCAGCAGTTGCTTATGGCAAAATAATTAATTGTATCCACACAAAAGATTAATTCTGGCCTATATAAGGTGCCTGAGCCCAGTGAAGCTGACCCCCCCCCCCCCAGATAAAAATTCCAAGCAAACAGGCCCTGCAATTTCCAATGGTACATGAACGCAGCAGCAGCAGCACTGCTCAGAAATGGCTTGTGCACTGTGTGAAAACCTTCAGTTGGTCGAACGAAGTCACACTAAATGCTAACATTACAAAAACTAAGAAAATGAAAAATAACCGTCAAGAATGACAGCAAAACGAAACATGGACAAATTGAGTTTTTCATGGTATTTGTTCAGATTTTTCAACAGTTTAAAAATCTGACGAAGAGCTAGCTGCAGGAATGAAGCTGCGTGAAGGTTAAATGATGCCAACGAGAGTCAACGAAAGTCCAGATTTCTTGTTTCATTTGGGCTTCGTTGCCCTTCATTAAGTACCGTGTGACTGGGCCGTCAGCTGGACTTGTGATAAATGTGAAAACACTGTCTTGACTATATTATCCACCTGGATAGGTTTTCAAAGTTGGTTTACATGTCTGAAAAATGCACATGAATCAAAATATGTCAATCACAGCTTTATTATTTTCCAGTGTCATGAATAATTAATTATATTTTGCCATTAGCTACATTCTAAGTTGATAGAATACTGGGAAAAAAATGTTTTATTTGTGATGCATCCATACTTTGTTTTACTAAATGGACACATAGCAGTTTCTAAAGTTTGCTTTAACTGACTTCACCTGGAATTAGAATATTGAACAATTTACTCAAGAGTAACTAAAAATAATTTTGTTGTTCTTATGAATGTATTATATGTTTTTGTCTTGCAGACAGTGCGACATGGTTTCCCTTACCAGCCAACAGCTTTGGCTTTTGATCCTGTGCAGAAGATCCTCGCTATTGGGTCCAGATCAGGTGGTGTACGAATGTATCCTTTACCTTTCATCTGCTCAGCTCTTAAAAGCTGGGGAAACATTAGAAAACTTTGAAAACATAAAATGTGTGGTGTTCCTTTATTTTCAGTATTACTTTTAAATTTGTAACTTTGACAACCTCTTAGAATTTCCACAATGAGAGATATGAGGGTTTGTTTCTCATCCTTCAGCAGGAGCAAGTTGATATCATCCATTCATTGACACTGAGTAGCCCATTACAGTGCCTTGTTGTCACCATATTGTTCAGACGTCTTGCCCACAGCTGTTGATATGCTTCTTTTTGATGGTGTTGTGGATCTCATTCAGGCTCTTCTATTTGCCACTTGTGAATTGAATGGAGGCATTAATTTGGACATATTCACAGTTTCTCTACAAAACCTGGTAATTTTTGCATTTTTGTCATTTCTTTTGGATTTCAAGATGTTTTGCCACTCAGTTCAAACTGACTTCTTCAGTTTTCCAATGTAACTCAGTGATACATCTTTGTTGCTCCGAACACCAGATCCCTCACACATAATAAGGCCAATACTCTACCAGGGCAGCTGCTGGCCAAGCTTGTAGAAACATATTTCCATCTGGATTTCACCTTGCTAATATTGTGCAGGATGACTAATATACAATACAGAGAGAGGACAGATTGCTTGCAAGGGGTGTAAAGGATGATATCTGTGTTGTTGTTTGTCTTTTGGCTGCCCTCAGTTGTTCACCACAGCAGATCCAGTACAGATCTGCATTGGGATTTGACATGTTCCACACCGGATGCCCTTCCTGATGCAACTCCAATTACACAGAGAAATACACACAGCCCTAATATTCCTAAGTGGTCTCACAGTGGAGTACAAATCAGGGCCTACTCTCCTTCATTTCTGAGATCAAACAGAAAGTAGGCTTGCTGTGGAAAGATAACACTGAAGTGAAATGGGAAAAAAAAACATTCTTCAGTTTGGGGGGAGCTCTAAGACATCATCTTTCTCACTTGTAATGTCATCCTTATAGTGCATTTCACTAGTCCCCAAGCAAATTCAAGATGCTTCACACATTCGTTATTGCTCATACACCCAATACTCTAGAGACAAGTAAACTTTAACATTTCCAAAGAGAAATTATTGCATTAATCTATTTTACTGAATAGATTGACCTTAGGCTTTATATTGAGCGTACCATACAGACGTACTTCTTAAAACTTAAAAGTTACTTGGATGAGGAGTGAAACATTTTCAAAACCAACAAGTCCACTTCCTGCTGAGTTGTAACATCTGCATAATAAACTTCTATTTTAGTCCTAATTCTGTACTCTGTTGACAGAATGCATTGTTGTTCCAGCTGAGTAGCTTATTTTTTTGCATTGTTTCTATTATAACGCATATTGAAGGTTGCAAAGAAATAACAGTGAAACGAAACAGGACACTTGGACATACATTCTAAACACACATAGTAAACACTAACGCTTGGGCCAAAGTTAAAGATTTTTTTTTTCAATCTGAACTTCCACAGACACTCTTGGCAGCACAAATTTACTGACTGAATCTGGCCATTTTCAGTGTATTTCGTACACTCACAGAATAACTTCTGTCTCGAGGGACAACAAACAGACTGAGAACAAACAGGTGACATACTTGTGAAATGTACTTTTCTTCTAAGATTGTAACAACAGGACAATAATGGCTGTCAGGTATGAATATATATATATATATATATATATATATATATATATATATATATATATATATATATATATATATATTATTATTATTATTTTGCATTTTGACCCCTTCTGAGAACACAGTTTCTCGAATGAAGGTAGTAGAAATTGACTGTCTTTTTCCTGGAAGTTGTAGCAAACACTTTTGTGTGTAGTGCCATGCCGGTTCTCCTTCACTGCATGCAGGAAAGGAAGGAAAGTCCTCAGAGATGTTTGTCCATATTGACACGATAACATCCATTCTGTCCATTCTCCTCTCACCTCTGACATCAACAAAGCATTTTTGTCCACACAACTTTCGCTCACTGGATACCTCTGTAAACCCTAGTGGTGGTTGTGCATGAAAATCCCAGTAGATCAGCAGTTAATGAAATACTCAGACCAGCCCTCTTGGCACCAACAACCATGCCACAATCAAAGTCACTTAAATTCCCTTTCTTCCCCAATCTGATGCTCGGTTTAAACTTCAACAAGTTGTCTTAACCACCCCTAGATGCCTAAATATACTGAGTTGATGCCATGTGATTGGTTTATTAGCTATTTATGTTAATAAGCAATTGGGTACTGCAATCTTGTTTGAAGGTGGGCGCTAAAGGGATAAAATATGACCCATATGACATCATCTCTCTACTTCCAGGGGACCAATCACAGTATTTTCAATGAGTTTTTGGGCAAATTACATGCAAACAAAGTGGAAATCCAAAGAAAAAGTGATGATGTGGTAGAAAGTGGACATGTATTGCAGTTTGTTTATGATCTGGAGCACAAACGTGTCAAGGCGGTTTTTCAGGTTAGCTGTATTGGCTAACACTTACCGACATGACGTCTCCCATCTGCCTCACCTTTCCTTCTCCACTGGGAACCGAAAAAAAAAAATATATATATATATATACTTTTTGCGACTGCTTTGGTGATTGCAGCTGAAAACAAAACAGTATACCATTTATCCGTGTGAAGTTATGCTGTGTATAAATTGTGCAACAGCGCTGCAGTCCCCGTAAGTGTTCAAATCCTGCGATATCACGTAGGGTTGAAAAGAGACTGTGGTACCCTATTGAACAGGTGTACCTAATTAAGTGGCTAGTGAGTGTATGTTTGTATCATTTACCTGCGTGCACATATCAGGTTCACTATGATTAACGCTAACAGTTACTGTTTAACACTAAACATGGTTGATGCTAACTGTTAGATATATAGTTACTACCATCGACTGCACTTAGTGTAACTCAAGCAGTAAACAAACAGATGTAGGATATATGGATACATATACAATTGGGGTTGCACGCTGCAGCTAATAATGACTATGCACTGGCTTCATGTTAAAAATCTACCGGTTAATCAGTGTTAGTGGGTTGGTGACCACTGGGCACCATTGTTTGCATTTGGCTGGACTGGTCTGCACTAGGCTGGACTACTGTAATTCATTATTATCAGGTTGTCCTAAATGTTCCCTGAAAAGCCTTCAGTTACTTCAAAATGCTGCAGCTAGAGTACTGACAGGGACTAGAAGGAGAGAGCATATTTCACCCATATTGGCTTCTCTTCATTGGCTCCCTGTTAATTCCAGAATAGAATTTAAAATTCTTCTTCTTACTTATAAGGTTTTGAATAATCAGGTCCCATCTTATCTTAGGGACCTCATAGTACCATATCACTCCAATAGAGCGCTTCACTCTCAGACTGCAGGCTTACTTGTAGTTCCTAGGGTTTTTAAGAGTAGAATGGGAGGCAGAGCCTTCAGCTTTCAGGCTCCTCTCCTGTGAGACCAGCTCCCAATTCAGATTAGGGAGACAGACACCCTCTCTACTTTTAAGATTAAGCTTAAAACTTTCCTTTTTGCTAAAGCTTATAGTTAGGGCTGGATCAGGTGACCAAACCGCACGGAGAAGCCGGCCTTCAGGCATCATCACTGGGCAGACCGAGGCAGGCAGCCGGGGTGATGGAGCAGACCCCCTCAGTCTGAAATCTCCCACTTTTTGGATATATGCGAAGTCCCAGTTTGCCCAACGGAGTTTAGTTCTGCAGCTTTATCGAGGTGAGAATAATGTAAAAATAAAACGTTACGTGACGTTTACTTAACTGCTTTGAAGGTTTAATGATTGGCTAATGTTAGCGTAGCCTTTTAGAACAGTTGATCTGAGTGAACACTTTAATTTCTAAATGGTTCAGTCTTTTTATTTTTACCAAATAAAGCTACAGCTTTTTTCAGACACCACAAAAGCTCAACATTAAATAACTTATTTTTTCGGGCGTTTTTTTTCCCGTTTTCCCCCTTTTTTTATATATATAAACTGTTTAGTGTTTCTTTATATTTAAAGAAATATTTTTATTTGTCCCAATCAGGAACATTTGCTGTGCAGACAACCAAACTTCCATTGATGAGCTGAACACCACGAAGTCCAGTCGAAAGAAAACATATCTGCTTTTCAGCAACACCACCAGAGTTCAAACCTGCAGAAGAGACCTTCATCTGGTCCAGAGAATCCAGCAGAACATCACCTGCTTCTAAATAAAGGCTCTTTGAACAGCAACTATTTTATTATTTTTTAAAAAGCTGTTTCATTTTATATTTTAACAATAAATGAACGGATCATTAAAAATGTCCACAAAATCAAAGTCAAAAGACATTTACACAGGTAGAAGCTCTCCACTTATTGTGCTTAAATTCATATTTCAGAAATGACTCTGTCCTGATAGCAACATTAAAGGAAATTACATATTTTGGCGAAATTACAAGTTGAAATGACTATACGAGGTCTATTAGAAAAGTATCCGACCTATTATTTTTTCAAAAAGCATATGGATTTGAATCACGTGTGATTACATCAGACATGCTTGAACCCTCGTGGGCATGCAAGAGTTTTTTCACGCCTGTCGGTTACGTCATTCGCCTGTGGGCAGTCTTTGAGTGAGGAGTCGCCCACCCTCTCGTTGATTTTTTCATTGTTTAGGAATGGCTCAGAGACTGCTGCTTTGTTTAATCAAAATTTTTTCAAAACTGTAAGCCACAACTGAGTGGACACCATTCGATAAATTCAGCTGGTTTTCGGTAAAAATTTTAACGGCTGATGAGAGATTTTGGTCTGGTAGTGTCGCCGTAAGGACGGCCCACGGCGCCTGACGGCGATCTGCGCTTCGAGGCGGCAGCGTCTCGCCGTTTCAAGTTGAAAACTTCCACATTTCAGGCTCTGTTGACCCAGTAAGTCGTCAGAGAACAGAGAACTTTCAGAAGAAGTTGGCATGAGGAGTTTATTCGGACATTCCATTGTTAACGGACATTTTATAATGAAAGAACGTGCGGGCAGAGTTGCATGTCGGGCCGGACCCGACCGCGGGGGGTCGCGACAGGAAAAACACCTCCGTTGGAAACCTTAACGGGCAAGTTGGAACATGCCCAAGCTGTTAAACAATTTCTCAGTTACTCACTTGTTGAAAGCCATCAAAAGCCGCCTGAATTTTAGAAATGGTTTTCAACACGGAGGTGTTTTTCCTGTCGCGGCGCACACAGAGTCGTCACGGAAATGACTCGGCAAATTTGCGTGCACGTCTTTCATTAAAAAATGTCCTTAAACAGTGGAATGTCCTCATAAAGTCCTCATGCCAGCCTCTTCTGAATCTTCTCTGTTCTCTCACGACATCCTGGGTGAATTAAGCCTTAAATTAGGATGTTTTCAGGTTGAAACACGCCGACGACGGCGCCTGGAAGCGCTGCACGACGTCCCGCTCCGTGGGAAGTCCTTACACCGACAGAAACACCCCATAATCTCTCATCAGCTGTTAAACTTTTCACCGAAAACCATCTTAATTTCTCGAATAGCGTCCAGTCGGATATTCCTCACAGGTCTAGAAAAATTTTGATAAAGCAACGCGCGCCGTCTCGAGCAGCGTGTGAAACAAAGGAATTCAGCCGAGAGGGCGGGACCACATCTCACTCAAGGCCTGCCCACAGGGAAATGACATCACCGACACGTGTGAAAAAACTCACGCATGCGCCTGAGGGTTCAAGCATGATTGGTGTAATCACACGTCATTCAAATCCATATACGAGGGCTGTCAATAAAGTATAGGTCCTTTTTATTTTTTTCAAAAACTATATGGATTTCATTCATATGTTTTTACGTCAGACATGCTTGAACCCTCGTGCGCATGCATGAGTTTTCCCATGCCTGTCGGTGACGTCATTCGCCTGTGAGTACTCCTTGTGGGAGGAGTCATCCAGCCCCTCGTCGGAATTCCTTTGTCTGAGAAGTTGCTGAGAGACTGGCGCTTTGTTTGATCAAATTTTTTTCTAAAGCTGTGAGGCACATCGAAGTGGACACGGTTCGAAAAATTAAGCTGGTTTTTGGTGAAAATTTTAACGGCTGATGAGAGATTTTGAGGTGATACTGTCGCTTTAAGGACTTCCCACGGTGCGAGACTTCACGCAGCACTCCCAGGCGCCGTTGTCAGCCTGTTTCAAGCCGAAAACCTCCACATTTCAGGCTCTATTGATCCAAGACGTCGTGAGACAACAGAGAAGTTTCAGAAGAAGTCGGTTTCAGCATTTTATCCGGATATTCCACTGTTAAAGGAGATTTTTTTAATGAAAGACGTCCGGACGTATTGCAGCGCCGGCTCGCAGCCGCTGCGACACTCCGCCACAGGAAAAACACCTCTGTTGGAAGCCTTAAGGACAACTTGGAACATGTCCAGCTGTTAAACAATTTCTCATATACTCACTCCACTGAAAGCCATCAAAAGCCGCCTGGATTTTACAAATGGTTATCAACACGGAGGTGTTTTTCCTGTGCCGCCGCACCGCGCCTTCTGCATCCCTCCTCCTCCCTTGCCTCCGTTGTCATCCCTTTTGCAGCGCATATTGCATGGCTGTCATGTCACAGGATCAGACCTGTCCATTTAGCAACTCATCCCCTGGGCCACACGGTCCCAGGCATGGAGAAGGACAAAAACAAAAAAAAACAGGCAGGAGATGGTTGAGTCGAGGCAGACAGTATATATAGGTGCTCAGACACATGAGCAAAAGTGAGAGAGAGATTTCTCAGCTGAGACGAAGAGATATTTGAGAGAAAGATGAATAAGAGAGTCAAAGATTGAAGGACACAGTGGTGTTTGATGATACAGGGAATGGCTGATGAAAAACAGTCCACAATGTGACTGGATTACATGATTAACAGAGCCCAATTTAGAAATTAAATATTCACATTCCTGTCTCTCCCCCTCTGAATCCATCACCTCTCTGTATCTCCCTAATAAGTGCCTAGTTGCAGTGCCAGGCTGAGATTTCAGCTTGATGGAGGCCCTTGAGTGTCTTAGGGTTTGTATTGACATGCTGCACACACAAACCTTCGGCTCTCGTGGCCTGTCACTGTCTTTCTCTGTCTCTTATGTGTACACTCTTCTTCTTTTTCTTATTCGCTATCTCTGTCCATCTCCTTGCCTTGAGGAGCTTCTTTTGCCTCATTTCTGCATTTATGTATTCACTTCACCTTCTCCTTGTCCTTCATTGTCATTGTCTGAACATGTTCAGACAATGAAGTTCCTCGATTACAGCGTTGGGTTTTACTGTCATTGATTATCTCATGTTGTCTTTTGTGTGTGTTTTTCCTTTCAGGGTACATTAGTGTTTTAGGTAGGCTTTGCGATAATACTGCACTTTGACAAGATAGTGGCTGCCTTGCTTTATAGTAAGTGTGCATACAAGTTACCAAGGACATTTCATCATTTCCCTCCAATTTTCAATTTTTCTTATCCACCTTCCAAAAATAGAAGATAAATACAATGTCATATCTCCTCTCCTTTTTTGTCTACTGTCACTGAGCAGGTGGGGAGATGCTTATTTCTATTGTTGGAACTCCCCAGTACTTTGCAAAAATATTTATTTTGCTCTTGTTAAAAATGAATAAATTGTGGTGCTATTGATTGTCTGTGTAATATTTTGGTAAAGCTGGTTCTCTGTGGGAGGTGCCTTTGTTCATGTCCTCGTGCCCATGGTGTCTAGGCATGCATCTCATATGAGCAACCTTTGTACACTTTGAGAAGTGAAGTTTTTTTAACAAATCTATCTATCTATCTATCTATCTATCTATCTATCTATCTATCTATCTATCTATCTATCTATCTATCTATCTATCTATCTATCTATCTATCTATCTATCTATCTATCTATCTATCTATCTATCTATCTATCTATCTATCTATCTATCTATCTATCTAGCTAGCTAGCTAGCTAGCTAGCTAGCTATCTACGAGGTCTGTTAGAAAAGTATCCAACCTTTTTATTTTTTGCAAAAACCATATGGATTTGAATCACATGTGATTGCATCAGCCAAGCTCGAACCTTCGTGCGCATGCGTGAGTTTTTTCACGCCTGTCGGTTGCGTCATTCGCCTGTGAGCAGGCTTTGTGTGAGCACTGGTCCACCCCTCTCGTCGGATTTTTATTGCGAATAAAATGTCTGAACGATTTGGAGCTTTGCTGCATCAAATTTTTCCAGAAACTGTGAGAGACCTCCAGGTGGACACCATTCGGAAAATTCAGATGGCTTTCAGGGACGATTTTATGGGGATTACACAGATTAAGGAGTGCTCCAGCCGGTTTAAAGACCGCCCACAGCAGCTGAGAGCGCGGCGCACTCCGAGCGCCGATCGACAGGCTGACACCCCGCTGAAACAACCAGATCATTTCCAACATGAAGGCTTTGTTGATCCGGGAAGTCGTCTGACTTCCACAAAAATGGCAGAAGATGTGGACATCAAGACTTTTTCGGCACATTCCACTGTTACAGGAGTTTTTTTCATGGAAAGAGAAGTGGAGGGATGCGCCACGGAGCCGCTCATGGCGCGGGTGTTCGTCTCACAAGACGGCTTTGAGATGGCTTTCAGATGGCTTTCGTTGGCTTTTCAGTCGTGTGACTATCCGAGAAATTGTGCATGAGCTGGACATGCCAGAACATGTCCTGTGAGGCTTCATCACGGCGTTGCTTTGCGGCATGTGGCTCCACCGTGACACGCAGAATTCCTCCGCTCCTCTTTCCATGACAAAAACTCCTGTAACAGTGAAATGTGCCGTTCGTTTCCACACTGGACGCTGTGTTGATCCGGGACGTCGTCTGACTTCCACAGGAATTGCGGAAGACGTGGACATCTGCACTTTTTCGGCACATTGAGACAGACGTGCGGAGCCGCATGCCGCAAAGCAACGCCATGATGAAGCCTCACAGGACATGTTCTGGCATGTCCAGCTCATGCACAATTTCTCGGATAGTCACAAGACTGAAAAGCCAACGAAAGCCGTCTGAAAGCCATCTGAAAGCCGTCCTGTGAGACCAACATGGAGGTGCTTTTGTCCCGCGCCATGAGCGGCTCTGTGGCACATCCCTCCACTTCTCTTTCCATGAAAAAAACTCCTGTAACAGTGGAATGTGCCGAAAAAGTCTTGATGTCCACGTCTTTTCCCATTTTTGTGGAAGTCAGACGACGTCCCGGATCAACAAAGCCTTCACATTGGAAATGGTCTGGTTGTTTCAGCGGGGTGTCAGCCTGTCGATCGGCGCTCGGAGTGCATTGCGCTCTCAGCCGCTGTGGGCGGTCTTTAAACTGGCTTGAGCACTCCTTAATCTGTGTAATCCCCATAAATTCGTCCCTGAAAGCCATCTGAATTTTCCGAATGGTGTCCACCTGGAGGTCTCTCACAGTTTCTGGAAACATTTGATGCAGCAAAGCTCCAAATTGTTCAGACATTTATTCGCAATAAAAATCCGATGAGAGGGGTGGACCACTGCTCACACAAAGCCTGCTCACAGGCGAATGACGCAACTGACAGGCGTGAAAAAACTCACATATGCGCACAAAGGTTCAAGCTTGGCTGATGCAATCACACGTGATTCAAATCCATATGGTTGTTGCAAAAAATAAAAAGGTTGGATACTTTTCTAACAGACCTCGTATCTAGCTATCTATCTATCGCATATAGGGTAAAAGCCTAGGCTTTAGAATATGTCCATAAGCATGTGAATGGTGTTTCCAGTTTGAGGTTTTGTTTGAGAAAAGCTGATAATCAGTAAATTAACAGTTTCCACTTATAACATTTTTGGTTCTGTTCAGTGTTGTATAAAGTACCGGAAAATCACACTTAAGTCAAAGTACAGATACCCATTAAAAAATTACTTTGGTAGAAGTTCAAGTCACTGATTGAAATGCTACTCAAGTAAAAGTCTTAAAGTATCTAGTATTTATTGTACTTAAGTATGACAAGTAATGTACAACTAAATGTACTCAAGTATTGAAAGTAAAAGTACAAATAAATGTTAATAATCAAAAACGGACTGATTTTTTTATATTACAAAGATTATCTAGGCTTGTAAATGGCTGGTAGTATTAGTCAAAATACTGAAAATTGTGCACATCACGCATAAACACTTCAGAAACAAGGTTTCAAAACCTAAACGAGAGTAGGCTACTCAATATGTGTTCACAGGAAACAGTTATTTATAGTTATTTTCATTGTTACATGGTTTTATCTTTTCTGTTGTGTTTTCTTTCATTAGGTTATTTTTGTCTCTTTCTGTAAAATTGTATTATAACATTATTAGTCTATTATTATTGACTATTATTGTCTATCATGTAGACTATTATTGTTTTTGATATTATTATTAATATATGAATAAAATAAATTTAAAAAATTACCATTTCACTCTTTTATGACAATGAACGCTGAGCAGTTAATTATACAGAAAACAAATCAACACTTTGAGAATGTCATAGACATGCTAACGCGTTAGCATCGGTCATGTTTTTAAGTTATAAAATACATCTATCAACTGTTTCAGAAGACCATAACAGGTTGGTTTAACATAAAAATATTAAATATTACTCACAGGCATATGTTCTTCAGGGTTTTAGTGGGGAAAAACAATGACTCCACGAATCGTAGGTCGAAGCACTGCTTCGATCTGCGAATCACTGCTTCAATTGGTTCAAGGTTCAAAGCAAAGCCGTGCTGCAGAAAAAATGATTACAGACCCGCTGCAGGTCTGTAATCAATGTAGAGAAATTATCATTTTCATGACAAACACCCCCCAAGTGCGCAACTGCAAAAAAGCCTACTGGACATGCCTCATGACAAATCAGCCTGACTGTTGCAGTCACTCGTAATCAGTGGTGTCTCTGGGTGAAAACACGACTTTTTCCGCATACATATCAACCCCTTTGAGGGTCCACCTGTATAACCAAGTGTGAAAATCCATAAAATCAACACAAAATCCTTATAACCTCCAAATCGCACCAAAATCAGTTTTATTGCAGTACACACAACCGCATAGTGGTATCACATAACTGGGTTTTTGTCCACATATTATGAGTTGCCACAATGGCATTAAAGTCAGGATCATTAGTATTTCCTCCACAGTTGATTTTCAAACAATAGAGATCTAGTATTCATGCGTCAAGCTGAATTTTATAGAACTGAATGTGTCAAATTTTGTTATTTTTTACAGAACGAAGAACTGTGTGTCACTAATGGAAATACAATAATAAAATCCTGAAAAATAAATCGAATATAATGAAGAAAATAAAACATACCTCAGAACTTCATCAAGTGTATCGAAAATTGCGTCGCCAGTGCCGTTGTTGCAGACTGGCATGTCGATGAGCCTCGACTTCACCCCTGTGTTTATTAGGGATGGGTATCGATAAGATTTTATCAATAGATACCATTATCAATTCCGCTTATCGTTCCGATTCCTTATCAATTCCCTTACCTATACCTCTTGTGATTTTTTTTTTTTGTACTAAAAATAGGCTTTACAGGTTTTCTATGTCTGCAGGTCAAAGAGCTTTTTCTTATTGTGCACCCGCTCTGTGGAACGGTCTTCCTGCAACCATGAGGCAGTTTGAGTCTGTGGACATTTTTAAGTCAAGCCTTAAAGCCCATTTGTATTCTCTTCCTTGTGACTAGTTTTTATTTTTTTTATCTGTTTTAATCTTTTACTTCTGTTTTTAATCATGTATTTGAATTTTTTTAATTTTTATTTGTTTATTTTAATTATTTTATGTTGAACTATTCTATATGAAGTGCCTTGAGACGGCTTTTGTTGTGATTTGGTGCTTTATAAGCCCATTAAATTGAAATTGAATTGAACAACATTTTATTGAGTCTTAAAGTAAATAAATATGAAATTGGTCACTGGATCCTTAAACTTTGGGCATAATAAACTCTACATGGTGGATTCTTGATCTCTGGACATAAATAGGAATAAACAAAATCTGTAGTTTTTGTCAAAAGCATTTCCTTTCAGACATTATTGGCATGAATGTCTTTCCATATATCTGAGCTGAGCTCTTATAGCTGTGCTGTGCTGTATGTCAGCATCAGTTTAATTCATAAAGAATACAGGATATCTCATTTTGGGAAGAAAAAAACGTTTTAGTTGATTGTAGTTTATTTTCTGTATCACCGTGTTTGGAAAGAGGTGTCATTTTATTTAAAGCGGCAATTTGAAGTTATTAATTTCGACTGGAGTCTTTCTCAGCAGAGAGCCATGCAGCTGCGCGGCTCCAAACGCACGGAACGGAGGACGATTCTCATTGCACAAGATGAGTCCCAGTTAGTGACTTTAATCCACACAAAAGCGACTCACGATATTTTAATGGCTTTGAGAGGAGTTAAGAAGCGGACTTACCGTTTCTGAAGAGCAGCGAATCAAAGAACCAACGAACTCGTGGATTGAAGCATTGCTTCAATGACTCACGCATCAAAGTGGAGTCGCGCTGCACTAACAGTTGATTACAGACCCGCTGCAGACTAAACCCTGATAAGCCGTAAGACTTTATTCGTATGTCCGTATGACTCTGAACCTTGGAAAAATCCATATAATTTACGGACAATCCGTATAGGTTGACATGTATGTTTTCATGTTTTTTTTTTTTTTTTGTAACGAGTAATGGCATGGCTCTTAGAAAATGTATCAGAGTAGAAGTATGCAATTAAGGTCGGAAATGTAGTGAAGTAAAAGTGAAAGTAAGCTGAATTTAAAAAACTCAAGTAAAGTACAAAGTCTCCCAAAACGTACTTAAGTACAGTAGTGAAGTATTTTTACTTTGTTACTATACAACACTGGTTCTGTTAGTAAAAGTTCAGTAAATCAGTTACATCAACCAATCAATGTGAATTCTCGCTACTGCATACAGTCACATTTAGGCCACCACAGGTGCACATTATTATTTTTTTGCCTTATTTTGAAATTATTTATAGTCATCTGTTCATCAAGTTACACTGGTGCAGCCAGTGTTAAAATACATCCAATAAGTGTAAACCAGAATGAACAAACTAAGAAACAAATAATAAATACATACATTATAATAGCCAAGTGGCCTCTGTGTGCGTCTTATGCATGTGTATGGCTTTGATCACGGACAAACTGGGGAGAGCTGGCATTTGCTGTTTGGTATGCTTATGCATTTTGGCTCAAGGATGAATGCTGCGAAAACGGAAAGTTAATAGGACTAATTTTTGAAGAAACTGCAGATATTAGCTAACAACACTCAACAATGGATGTTGATAATTACATTCTGGACGAACACGCCATTCCAGCAGTGGCCGGTAAATCATCTATATATTAAAAGCAAAGTGCTGTCTATGTATGTATGCATGCGTGATTTTATTTAGTAAGTTCAATGTAAGTACATAATATTA
Organism: Thalassophryne amazonica; assembly: GCF_902500255.1. Lineage (NCBI taxonomy): Eukaryota > Metazoa > Chordata > Actinopteri > Batrachoidiformes > Batrachoididae > Thalassophryne > Thalassophryne amazonica. The sequence goes on from NC_047116.1 coordinate 68,918,255, forward strand.
TACATGGATGACACAAGAAAGTGAAAGCACTTATTTACATTGTGGTCCATTAAAAAAAAATTACATGACAAAATATAATTATAATAATAATAATAATAATAATAATAATAATAATAATAATAATAATAATAATAATAATGCGTATATGATAACAACAACCTTAACAATTTATAAATACACTAAGACAGTAAATTAATGTAAATAATATTATTAAGGTTGTGTAATTAACAGGAAATAAAAGGGCTGAGTTTTTCCTCTAAATACTGTTGAGGTCTAAGGTTCAAAAAACATTCTGGACTCACACACCATTGCAACTCATTATGGAAACTTTGCACAATTTATTACCACCTTTGAAAAATGTCAGCTACCTATATTAGAAACACTACTCAATTTTGAGCCCGTGGATCCCCACGGGCAACACACGAGTTGATTTTATTTCTCCTTTAGTGGCCTATAGCAGTCACAGAGAATTTGTTATGTATCGGACGCAGCCCGGAGAACCGACCAGCGTTTGAAGGACCCAGTATAAAATAAGCAGAGCACGGTACAAAGGATAACAGAGTTTAATGAACATAAACTCAGCTACACAGCCACTCAGTCCCAAATGCAAGCCACCTGGAAGGAAAAACAAAAGACAGGACAGAAAACAGAAACAAAAGGCAGCCAGGCCCCCCCAGCCACACAACAGCACCCCACCCTCACGGGAAGCCTCCCGGCGACCACACAAACCCGGCCCAGGAGAAACACCCCCCTCCAGGGGCCATGGCTGGAAACCGTATCTGCATTCGTCTTCCAACAGAATGGTTGATGTCTTCTCCTCTGGCTGCATCTTTGCCTTTGTTTCTGTCAGTCACTTAGCACAGGTGTGGCCAGGAGTTCTTAAACCTGTGCGGTCAGCCTTTGTCCAACCATGTTCACAGTCTGATTAGTCATAAAACAAAAAAAGACAAACACAAACAACCAAACCACCCCCCCCCCCCTCCCCAGGGGACCATCCCATCAAACCCCGGGAAGAGGAGAAAAGAAAAACACAACCCAAACGTAAGCTTACAAATAAAAATGCTAACACCCCCCCCCCTCCCCAGAGGACCGTTCCATCAAACCCCGGGAAGGGGAGAAAAGAAAAACAACCCAAACTTAAGCTAACAAATAAAAACACTAACACCCCCCCCCCCCCAACGACATGTAGGGACCAACACCCCCCAGAGGACATCCCGCCAGCTCCAGGAGTAATAACCGCAGCCGAGGTCCCTCTGGGATCCAACGTCACCCACGGGGACTCCCAGCGCCTCCCAGAGGACCATTCCATCAACCCCAGGAGACGCCTCCCCTCATGACCAACGGACCCAGCCCCGGCTGTCTATGGCTAGATGGACCCACAGCCCTTTCCCCTCCAGAGGACACCACAGTCAAACCCTGAGGGCGGAAACTGGGGGGAAAAACAAAAGGAGAAAAAAAAAACATACAAACAAAACAACCCCAACCCCACCCCCTTGGCGCAGTGGAAACTGGAAGCACGTCCAGTGTCACCAACCGTGACTATACCCCAGAAGCCAACCGGGAGGAGTGGAACAGCGGTTATGGCAGACGGCACAAAACGGCGCCACTCCTCCGACTTCTAAAGCAGCCACCAGCTGCGGGTACATCCCACTGCCCCAAACCTCAGCCACGCCAATGGCAGACGGCTCAAAGGCGCGCTGAAGCCGGAGGTGGAACAGGGATTCAACAAACAAAAAAAAAACAACAACACCCCAACCCCCCCCCCCCCCCCCAGGTGCAGAGGTTATCTGGGAAACGCCCAGCATAACCAAACTGCACCACTCCAGCAACGCCGACACTACGGCTCACACGGCTGGAGCCAGAGGAGAAGAGAGGGAACAAAAAGAAAATACCCCAAAACTCCCCCCCCCCCTCCCGGGTGCAGAGGTTACCTGGGAAACGCCCAGCATAACCAAACTGCACCACTCCAGCGACGCCGACACGTACGGCACACCCGGCTGGAGTCAGAGGAGAAGAGAGGGCATTACAAAAAACAAACAAAAAAAAGAAAAAAGAACCCAATTACCACCCCATCACCCCCCAGGGGACCGTCCCATCAAACACTGGGGAGGTGAAACTAAAAAAAATAAAAAGAAAGACTAACAGACTAACATAAAGTTGCTTGGGTCCTGTTTTGTTGCTCCAAACAGGCTGCAGGGTCACAACCCCAGACAGTAATAGTGGAAAAAAATAAATAAAATCCCACACAAAAACCAACTCAAAAAACACCCACACAAAATGAACTAACACAAAACAAGTGATTTATACCGTCAAGCTCAAACAAATGGAACACACCTGTTCCAACTTAAGAGCTTGACGGTAATGTGACTCAGTCACCAACAGAGGGAGCCAGAGTGCTAAAAACGAAAAACCCCCTTTGGTGACAGAGAAAACAAACGAGCTGCTTTTCTGTGCGCAACGCACAACCAAAAATGTGATTCAACTAAATAACACCGGAGCTGACACAACAGACGCAGTAGCTATCATTACCCGGGGAAACGGGGCTACGACTGTAACACAGGAAGCACCGCGACCCGTGCCACAGAGCTCCGGCGTGCGCATTCACCCATTACAGACCCACTCCTGCAGCTCCCGTTTAAACCTCTTATCCGGTCGAAGTGTGACGCGAAGCCGTCGCCAGTCACACTCCACCACGACCCACGGATAAGGCACAAACACAGGAAACACGGCTGCAAGAGAGCACGAATCAGTATTCAGTAATGGGTTCACAAACACGCACCATCCGGGCGGAGAGCACCCGCAACTGATCCGGATAACTTCTGAACGTCTGCTGTCGCCTTCCCGGCGCGTTACCGTCTCTGCTACCGCTGGGTCCGTGATGTTTGGCCAGAGACTACTGTTATGTGTCGGACGCAGCCCGGAGAACCGACCAGCGTTTGAAGGACCCAGTATAAAATAAGCAGAGCACGGTACAAAGGATAACAGAGTTTAATGAACATAACAGTGCTGTGAAAAATATAAAAGTGTGCGGTCTGGCGTGGTGGATTGCGGTGCGCTCCCAGCAGCGCTAACGGTCCGGAGCCAGAACCGGTTCGGACCCAAGGACCCCGCCGACACCCCCCCAGGTGGCCGCGACAAACCGAGTCTGTGAAAGAAGAAATCATTATGGGAGTCCACACTCAACACACAGAGAGAACGCTCAAAGGTGTACAAACAGCAAACACTTCCTGGCTTAATTGCAAATCAGCTTCCCACCCTGCAGGCATAGAACACCCTGTTCACAAAACTCCACTGCAGTGGAAGCTGATTTAAATGACCAACATACAGCTCAATATAATAAGGTGTGAGGGACACCACATTTACTGACTGTATAAATGTTAGTCACAAAATCTAACGTACCTCAGGAAGTGTGCTGACGAGCGTGAGACCTCACCCCCTCCTCTTTCACAGACCATGCATCAAACCTGGACGTTCTCTGCATCCACTGATGATGAGATGGCTCTTGAGACGACGATCTCACCCGTCTGGTCACAAGGTCGAGTCTCTGGCAAATACACACTGTGTACTCCAGTCTTAAATGCCACCATGTTCCAATCCATGTAGATGCACCACAGCTGTGAGTCCTGACGAGCCGCAGGTGATCAGCCTCAGGTGATCAGGGTGAGGTCCTGATAAACTCAGCTACACAGCCACTCAGTCCCAAATGCAAGCCACCTGGAAGGAAAAACAAAAGACAGGACAGAAAACAGAAACAAAAGGCAGCCAGGCCCCCCCAGCCACACAACAGAATTGTCATTCTGCTGTCTAACACTGCTTCTTCCTTCACATGGCTTCGCATACTTTGACATTTCAAAGTTCCACAAGTTCCTTATGATGGTCATTAAACATTTGATTGCCATTGACACTTTTGTGTCTTTTGATTCTTTGATTCTTTGGTAAACATAGATATTGATAACAGCTGGCCATGCTAACTGCTTCTATGTCCACAGCTGTCCTGTTAAGGTCACCAAGTCCTCATGGTCACACTCTTGCAATGTCAGATAAACTTGCATGGTTTTCTCATAGACATGTAATAATAAAATGTGGATGCCAAGCATTGTAAACAGTGGGCTTGGAAATTCAGCTGAGTGGGAAAAAACCAAAAGGATGTTGATGAAGCGAAACATACTGGGTCAGTTTTTCCACTGTCAGAGGAAGACTTTTTTTTTAATTTATTTTATTCTGTATGCCATTTGCTTTCTATTTATCTATAATTGTATCTGCCACATTTACTGTGAGATGGTCACAAATTTCAACAATCTAATGTTTTTTGTTGTTTTTTTTTGTTGTTTTTTTTAGAATTTTTCCAAGGATTTAAATGTTAGCCAAAATCCATGACAATGAATACCACAGACATGTACAGTCAGCTGAAATTGGTTGATGTAGCCAAAATCAAAAGAAACTACAACCCTCCTAAGATACGCCTGTGTCATATGAGTAAACTTTAAATAAATAAATAAATAAATAAATGCTTTAACATTTGATATGTTTTACAATGAATTTGAATTCAACACTTTACTAAAAAGAAATCATCAACTAACAAAGTGTAAATCGTAAACTGGGTCTGTATTTGCTTTGGGTGTCTGTTGTGTGGAGCTGAGCGGAGCGCACTTGGCACAGATGGCAGCTGTACAGTGAGTTCAGCTAAGAATAGATTTGGGGAGACGAGGCAACGAGCTGTCAAGAATTCAGCAGATTGAGGGGTTGGTATTCTGAACGCTGATGAGTCTGTTTTTATGGCTTCACCAGTGGCACAAAAAAGAGTGATGAGGAAATGTGGTGCCAGCAGAGTGCTTTGAATGCTTTCCTCGCAGCAAGAAGGTCCTTGTTTCAGGGAAGAGCTTAAGGAATCATGGGGTCACTGGACAGAATCTAGCTTAGCCGGAGAACAAATATACAAGTCTTCTGTGTCCTGGTGTGCCCTGTCTTTGTGTAAGGTTGTGACCATTGGACACTAATCAGAAACCGAAGGTGATGACTGCTTGTTTTTGATCCTAGGACTCTTTGGAGGCTCCTTAGGTACTGTTGGAGTTACTTTGCACCAAACAATGATGAGGCCCAGCAAATGCATTGTGAGGATACATTTTAGTCATGTGACTCGTTTCTGTGAGCATGATCCAGCACATAAGTGTCTCAGTGTCATGGACCCCAGTGACTGAAGAAGGCCAAGAAGGCCACCTTTGTTTTACCTGGTTGTGGCAGAAAGATGGCTACTTTTGAGAGGTTGGGATGTTCCACTTGTCTGCCTAGGTGGCTTCATACAGTGGTGAATGTGACAACACCCAGCACAGGGGAATGATCTCTGACATGATCAACTGGCATTGAATAGGGCACTGTGTTACCTGGTCCTCAGGTGCCAGCCTATGGATGCCAATTGCTAGTAGTGGTTGGATTGTGTCTAACTCTCATTAGATTGGGTTAAATGCACAATTTTTTTTTTTTTTTATATGTTATAAAAAGGTTGTTGGATGGAGGTGGCTTGCGATTCCAATAACTATAAAGGAGAACAAAGTCTTTGGTGCTTGCTGTCTTATACCCCCATCACACATAAAATGAGTGAGGCCAAATTGCGTCAGATTGACACATCCTGCCACAATCGGGAAATATTGACTTACGGTCTGAAGACCAACGGATGGCAGTTTGTGAGCATCTACATATTTGGTCCCATTTATTCAGCTGTCCCAAGTGTGTTGAACATTTTCAAAACACTCTTGGCACCATTGAAATGCGATGCACATCTGACGGTGGTCTATATGCAGTTGTTGCATTATGTGGTCGCAGTCTACATATTCTGACAGCATTAAAACAGATCTGAAATGATCAGAATGTGGTTGATTAAGCTCTGAGATTGATCGGTCACAGCAAAGCCTGCCGCATGTTGTGCCACGGATGTCCACCTCTACTGGACCCCGGCCAGGGAGGGCAAAGGAAATGTTTATTTAATAACATGTATGTGGCACACATTCATCATACACAGTGAATGTGAACAGCGCACCATCAAACCGAAAGTATTGCGTGCCCCCACGTGGTCTCATGCACAGTAATGTGTCATAGCACACTTCAGGCACAGAGCTGAACAGATCTCACCGCTGTAATATACATATTATTACCTGATCACCATCGAAACACTGTAGGAGGTGTGACGTGGAACTGTATTGCCAGACCATGACAAGATTATTAAACATGAAACTCTCCTCCAGCACAGAACCAGGACAGCACACAGCGCACAGGATCCAAACCACAACCTGTAGTGAAAAGCCTCTCACCAGGCTGCTGTGTGCTGCAAATAATCATGTAAAAATTAAACCCCATGTGATAATCCAACTGACATCACAATGTACAGACTTGTGTTGTGCTACTGAAGTAAAAAAAAAAGAAAAGAAAAAAGAAATTAAAGTTCGCTGGAAAGGCAGCATCTGACACATGGTGTGACTACTGCAAACTTTCAGCAAAGGTGCCCAGCGGCACACCCGCTTGTGCGCCCCGCACACACGTACACCCTGTGCACACAGGCAGGGCTGGAATGATCACTCAGCTGTGTTCGTGTGTGTGTTCATAGCAGCTGCATGAGGCACTAAGCGTGCACGCGTGCCACTGCCACAACCTTTGCTGAAAGTTTGCTGGCAGTGGGCGAAGCAGTCACACCATGTGTCATACGCAGCTCTGACACATATGGCATGAGTCCGGTCCATATGTTGGTGGTACTCTGGTGTCCAGTACCGGCAGGGACTGTGCAAAGCGAGGAACACTGCGCTCCCTCCCACTCCTGTCCTGTGTTTGCCATCCAGATGTTGAACAGTGGGCAGTCTTCAGCACCTTTTATGGCCGTCTGATGGCAGTCTGTTGTCCATATATGCTTTTCATGCCATCATGCAGGTGTGGACGAGGTAATGTGGATGCATTCTGACACGGCTGACCACACCCTCTTTCCCTCCTGACTGTATCCGATTATGGCAATTTTTGCCGTTTCGGCCTGGTTCCTGCACATTCCTGCTCTGTGTGCAACCCAGTCTCACGTTTTTTTTTGTTGTTTTTTTATCGTCCCGTCACGAAATGAGTCAAATTTTCGTGACTGGGTTTTTTAACTCAATGTTACTATCCCTACTCCTACCCCCAACCCTAACCATAACCCCCCTTTCACTTTTAATTTCGTGCAGCCATCACGGAATGAATTCGAATTAATTTGTGCTGCCATGACAAAAATGAGGCGCTTTTCATCACAATATCACAAACCAGTAGATTAATGTATATTTCATGCTGCTGAATCACGACTTGCCATGAGACTGGGTTGCTGTGTGATGGGGACTTTACTCTGTGTTTGTGAGACTTGGATGGTAAGCAGTTCTATCTAAAATATGAACCACTGTCTCAATGAGAAAAAGTGATGTAACAATTTGCATAGATTTTTTAAAGTTACATATTTCAACTTAATTAAAGTTATTTTACAACCCCAATTCCAGTGAAGTTGGGGTTAGGGTTAGGGATGTTAGGGACATCAGGGATGCTGCTTGGATGGCAGCATGTGTTGCTCCAAAACCTGGATGTACCTTTCAGCATTGACGGTGCCATCACAGATGTGTAAGTTGCCTATGCCATGGGCAACTTACACAGCCCCATACCATCACAGATGCTGGCTTTTGAACTTTGTGCTGGCAACAATCTGGATGGTCCTTTTCCTCTTTTGTCCGGAGGACACGACGTCCATGATTTCCAAAAACAATTTGAAATGTGGACTCATCAGACCACAGCACACTTTTCCACTTTGCGTCTGTCCATTTCAAATGAGCTCGGGCCCAGAGAAGGTGGCAGCATTTCTGGATGTTGTTTATGTATGGCTTCAAACTGAATAATGCATGGCTTCTCGTTGTTTAATCCTTACATGTACCTTTACCTCATTAACTCATCCTACCTACTGTTATGCAAAATACACTTGTATTTTTACCTCCTGATTGTGTTGCATATTTTTCCAAGGAACAAACCTGGTGGGTGCCCCCCCAATCAGACAAAAACAAACCCACAAGATGACATAAATAGAAATTTTGTATCACTAATTAATTCACAGTCCTTGCGTAGTCGTAGCTGCTGGAGGGGACTGTGTTGTGAAAAATAGTTGTTGCAAACAACAGACCCATTCAAATGCAAAACAAAAAAAAAGAAAAAACAAAACACAAAGCTGAGATCCCCATACTTGTAATGGGCAAGACAAGAAGACCCCAAAGCAGAGAACCAAACCAGTGGCAGGTAAAAACTGGTTTACTGTTCACAGGTACTTACTAGAAGAGAGGTCAGAGTAAAAAGCACCTGAGATTATCTTACACAAGACAACACAAAGAGAACTGACATGGTGGAGAACCATGTTTGCTCATCTTTAACTGCCTATCTGGGATCGGGTCACAGGGAGGAGGATCACTCAAGAAAAAAGAATACACTAGGATGATGATGATGATGATGATGATGATTTTTTTTTTAAATTATTAATAATAAAGACTCGTGTTGTACTTACCTTTGGTTGAAAACTTCACTTGTGAAACATCCTTTTTTGAAAATTGGTTTAGGTGAGAATGAATGGGTTTGAATGTTCCCGGTTCAAATCCCACCCCTGCCACATTTCTCCATGTAATTTGGATTTGCGTCAGGAAAGGCATCCGGCGTAAAACGTGCCAAATCAACATGCAGCTACACCTTGGATCTGCTGTGGTGAACCCAAGTGAAAAAACAAGGGAGCAGCTGAAGGGACTAACTTGTTTAGGTGAGAATGAATTGGTGTGAATTGGACAGCTGTACCAAGAGTTGTAAGTCCACTCTGTGCTCAGAACAGCTATGAAATAATGTTAAAATTCTATTTTGTAATGTTTGGTATGTAAGTGGTACAGCAATGGTTGAAGTAGTACGGCCAGAGAAGTGTCATGCTCTAGTCTTAGAAGTTAGCTCCAATCACTCTCTTTATTGCTGAAGATAGGCGGAGCTTATGTTGAGAACAGAAGATTTTTTTCCACAATTATGCTCTCAGCATATTTACTGAAAATAAAGTGTGACAGACCTAAATGAGATGGTGAGGACTCTTTTTTCCAGCCATGTGAGAATGCAAATAAAGAAAATGTTTAAAGTGGCAGGTGGTTAAGAGGGCTTAACCACCTGCAACACACAACTTACAACACACCAGTTGTAGTTGCCAACTACAGCCGGCAACTACAACTGCCGGCTGTAGTTGAGGAGTCTTGGGGGGGCAAAGCTCCCCAGAAACTGAAGATTTTTTGCCATGCTAATGCTCTCCAGAAGCATTTACTGAAAAAAAGTCTGAAGGACCTAAATGACATGGTGAGATGCTGAAGAGCTTCGCTTGTTCATGTCTGTGACATAAACATATTACTTTAACAATATTACACCATTTTCAGTTTTTGCAGTGACATATTGCTTTTCCCCCCTCACATATCTTTAATTTTATGATTGCATGCAGAGAGATTAAAATTGATTCATTGGATCTTTATACCTTAGGAACCACTAAGTGTACAGCAGCACAGTAACTGGCTCCACCATCTGTTGTACAGCACTTTGTGTTTGATTGGATTATTTCACTGTTGCATCTTTAGCATAAGTAGATGAGGCTCTCACAGTCTGACTGGTCCTGCTCTGGTGAATGGTGCATAGTGACAATGTCAGAGTTGGTGCAGTGGGTTGGCAATGAGGCTCTCTGCAGTGGGTTACTGGGATGCTCCTCCCTCTGCCTGGGGCAAGATGACCAAAATCTGCTGAGATTCAGTTTATTGAAAGCAAATAGAAGCGAGCGAGAGAGCAGGTGCATGTGGGCATTCATGTGTCCCTTGAAGTCTCTGGCTAAACATGTGTCTGTAGCATGTGTATCCACTACATGGCCGCTGTTTGTCTGTCGGTGTGTGTACACGTTTGTCTCTTATTGTCAGTGCTGTGAAAGTGGACGCAGTTTCAGTAAAGGGTTCAGGTAACAGAACTGCCCTGAGGCTGATAGACAGCCACTTCTCATAACAGTCAATTGCCACAGTCACTGCTTAGAGAAAATAAAAAGGAACAGAGAATGACACAGGAGGAATAGAGAGAGGGAGAGAAATGCTGGACTGTGGGTGGAGAAAGGCAACAAAAAAAAAGAAACCTCTGGATTTACCAAATTGTGTTTAATATATTGGTCAGTAAAGTGATACTCATGCTTTAGTTTTTGGACAGGGACACTCAACACTGACTACGTTTACATGCTGTTAATATTCGGGTTAAGGTCAATATTCCGATTTCTGAATCATCAGGAATAACCCGTTTACATGCTTAAGCAGACAGAGTTACTCCTGTATACATGGTCATTGGTATCATTTGGAATATCCCCATCTAAACAGCGACGCACGTCTTCCACCGCTGCTTGATTTGGTCTGGCGTTCGTGCAAATCCTGCTTCATGTAAAACCCCTCACTACACACTTTATACACTTTTCTCAAAGAGGCATTAACATTTTCTCACTTTTCTCTCCTGTGTAAACATTCTCTTTTTTCTTCTGGGTGAGAAGATTATAAATAGATGCACGCAGAACATAATACGCATGCTCTCCCTTCGCTCACTGCCTCCGGGGGTACGGATGCGAGACCCGCAAAGAATCCAAGTCATGGCCACGGAGCTCTGCGGCTGTGGTATACCGAGACCCTGCGGCACTGTGGATTTTTTTCTGCAAGAAATCTATCCTTGTGGGCTGCAGCTCCACACAGCAGAGAGGGGGGCGGTGTGAGTGCCCGCCGAGCCTGCAGACTCAGTAAGTGCATTGGAGGCAGAGCAATCGCGGTGATACAGGACACCGGCACGCCTGATTAGGACGCAGAACACAATGCGCTGTTTATGTCTGCTTCTGTGGTGTCCGGTGGGTTGCGCACGCCGCATACAAGTAGTTGCCATACTCAAAAGACCAAGATTCCTTGCAGATAGGACATGCGCAGAACACAAAATAATGTTCCTTTCTATGGGGATATCCTGATGCACGTTTATATGACCTGATATTCGGGTTAGAAAATGAGTAACCCAGGGGTCTTATTCAGGTTTTTAAAAACCGGAATATGAGCATATTCGGGTTTTTGCGGGTGTTTACATGGCTGTGCGCAACCGGGTTATTGCTAATATTCCGGTTGGTTATTGGCTGCATGTAAACGTAGTCGTTGTGTATCTTGAATACAGTAGAGGCTGAACTAAGTTATGTCTTTGCACCAATGTGTACCTCCTAAATACTGATCTGTTTGATTGATTGTTTTACAAACTGATTAATTAATGATGTCTTCAATGAAACTAAGGGATTCTGTATACAACTGAGCACATTAAATCTCAAAAGCCCTGCAACACACACACACACACACACACACACACACACACACACACACACACACACACACACACACACACACACACACACACACACACACACACACACACACACACAGAGTTAAGTGATTCAGTGAGTGATATGAATGTAATAAATAAATACATTAATTAATCAATTCATAATAACAATAAATAGTGAATTGAGCCTTAGTGAGTGAGCCTTTTTGTGTACCGAACCACTGCCTGTTTTTTTGATAAAGCCTTTAATTACCTACAGAACCTGGGAGAGGTCACTTAAAGTGATATTTTTTAATTTGTGCAGATGTTTTCCTTTAATTGAGCCCACAAATTAATAAAACGTGCTCTCAAATTAATAAATCGTGCACACGTTTTCCTGGCCGTGATAATTCGTGTGCACGTTTTCCTTTAATTGAGCCCTCAAATGAATAAAAAGTGTGCATGTTTTCCTTTCGTTCAAAATTAACTCCATAATATGAGCTAAATTGTCATCCTCATGACGGGGAGACGCTTCGCCCTCAGCATGCTTTTTAATGTGCATAAACTCCAGATGATGCCATGCTGGGCAACTAGAGTTCTCTATATGTCCTTGTGCGCCCAAACCATGATGATATACTCTGACCAGATGCATTTCTAATGGGGAAATATATTACACTGTCTCCTGGTTTGTTGGCTAACAGACATTTATGTGTCAAGACAATATTGAGTAATTGAGTGCATGTTTTACAAATTGTGGCCACGTTTAAGTAGATCGTGCCCTTGTTTTACTCAAATGATTCTTAAATGTGTGCACAATACAATAAAACGTATCCACAATATAATAAAACGTGTGCACATTCTCTCCACATGCAAAACATTTTGCGATGACACTTCCAGGGCTCTGTAATTACCTCTACATCTCAGCCTGCGAGTCTATTCATGTGTCCTACCACTTCCTGTGCCTCGCCACACCCAGTCATGACAGTCTAATCTTCTTTAGTGGGCTAAACTCACTTGTCAACTCATCTTTTGATGTTGTTCATTGCACAAAGCTCTTAGTTGGCTAAAGTTTTGCATTACTCGACTAAAGATTTTAGCCTGGTACAGAGGAGGCTAATCTTATTTTAGTTGACAAATCTTCAATGTCTTATCTCAAAAAAGGTGGTTATCATGTACCAACACTTGATGGAGGGGGAAGGAAAGAGAGACCTGCGGTGGAAGCAGGTGTCCTAGGACTGGAATAATCCATTAGTTTTGTTTATGGACGCTGATGTTGGGAGTGCTTCTCCTCTGCTGCCATGTTTGCAGCAGATGGACCAACCCGGATGTAAACAAAACTGCCAAATTTAATAGTTACATTTATAAACAATGTAGGTTAGAAATTTCAAGTTTTACTGTTACAGTGCTGCCAACAGTTAAATATGAGGTCAAGAAAGAGGTCTTTATTTTACTTTTTATAAAACAAGTATTTATTTTCATTGAAGTCAAGAAAGGGTGACTATAAAGTGAGTTTTGCCAAAACAAGTATTATTGTCATGTTGAGATGGCAGGGGGTTGTTGTCGGCAGCTGGGGAAAGTAACTAAAAAAGTAACTAGTAATCTAACTTAGTTACTTTTCCAACTGAGTAATCTGTAAAGTAACTAAGTTACTTTTTCAAGGAGTAATCAGTAATCAGTAATTGGATTACTTTTTCAAAGTAACTGTGGCAACACTGCCCATCAGTGGCCACATGTTGTTGAATAACCAGCAGCAAGGAATTATTAAACCTAATTTGGCAAGTTGAGCATGAACAGGCAATCGGATAAGGTCACTCAGTCCAAACACATGGTTACTGTTACAGTTGATTATCAATGAAAGGCTTGTAGAGTGCATGTGACAGAACAGCTTTACAGTTTCAGTTAGACAAACAGCACCATCAGGCAGTCATCAATTACATATTCATTGTTGTCCACACTATGCTGTTGACTTTGCTAACTGATTGAGCATGTCTGTGAACATAATGGCTGTTGTACTCTCAGTGACACAGTTAGGAAGGAGCGAGCCAGGACCATAATCACACAGTATTCACATCAAGTGAGCTGCTTGTATTTGCACACAAATGATAAATTTAAATAATCGTACAATGATGTCTCTTTCCGGTGTTATGATGGTCTATGTGCACATCCACACAAATCCACACAGGAACAAATGTGCATGTTCAGCCATTTGCACAATCTTTAACTGATTTACTCATAATGCTTTGCAGCCCTCTGTTTGTAAATGGAGCAAAAGGTGAGTGAACAAAAGTGCTGAATTGTTACTGCAGAAATAACCGACCCATTACACTGTGTGTATGCACGTGTTGAAGTTAGTTTAAATCTTTGAATTTGTTTTGCCTGCAGAACAGTTCTACTTATCTCTAAAAAAGTGTAGATGTTAACTAATCATGTATGATTTTAAACCAAGTGAGATGTCTGAACAACTATTCCCTGTGGTAGTGTAAGTGTAGGACTTGGACAGCAAAAATGTAGTTGAGTGAGTCCATAGGGCAGTCTACGCTGACAACACTGATAAGGTGGCATGCGTGTCACCCATGTCATCAAACATAGACTGCAGAGGGTCAAAACAGGGCATTGCCATTTGAAGGTACATAAAAGACGACAGAGTGTCATGGAGAAAATCAGAATAATATCCAAATAGTGATACAGGTTGACAGCTGTTGAATTCATTTGTCTATATCAGGGGTGGGCAACTTGTTCCAGAAAGTTAAATGGACTGCATTTATATAGCGCTTTTCCATCTGTATCAGACGCTCAAAGCGCTTTACAATTATGCCTCACATTCACCCCGATGTCAGGGTGCTGCCATACAAGGCGCTCACTACACACCGGGAGCAATAGGGGATTAAAGGCCTTGCCCAAGGGCCAAAAGGGTGCAGGTTTTCTTTGCAGCCACTGACTCCACCAGGTGATTTCACTGATTAAAGCGCTGGTCACAACCCACCGTGCATTTTCTTTTCGACGTACGTTTTCTGCGGATGCCACGGCCACTACATTTTTGTGAAAACATACGGAGGCAGTAGCAAGAGGAGGGAGGGAGTACATTCAACGCACGTCTCTAGGAGTGTAACGATAAAGAGAGTTGACAATAAAGCAGTGCGTGTGTGTGGGGTCGCTTTTCTTTTTTATGAGCGGGACCGGAGCGGCAGGTGTTTTTCAGCATCGGCGATGCATGAGCATGTCCAGCCTGCAGCGGTCAGTTGTACAAATGTTTACTTGCCTCGAAAAGTTACAGCTAGTTAACAGACTGAAGCTGTGGAGTGTCTGTGTTGCTGAAGTTTGGAAATAAAGTCCAAGTTCAAGTGAGAAGCTGTGTCATGCATGCAAGTCTGTCGGCCTCCATAGTATGTGGTGAGTGCCATAATCTGTACTGCCTACTTACGGATTTGGTTAATTCAATAGTAATTGAATGAAAATGTGCTGCTTTGAATCCGTACTGAGGCAGTACTCACAACGTGCGTCATCTGTACTGCTGGTGAATCCACAGCCTGACCGCAGCGAAAGTTCTGCATGCACTAAAACCTCTACGGCATGTCTGCATGTGTCTGCGTGCTCCTAAATTCGTATTGAGGCAGTACGTACGACGTACGGATCTCCAAATTTAGCCCACGTTTTTGCAAGTAGACTGCACACACGTGCAAGTACGGCGGGTTGTGACCACGGCTTGACTGATTCCATCTGCTCAAAGTGATATTAATCAGTCATATCTGTTCCTCTGACATCATATCTGTTCCTGTCTTGTTGTGGGAATTCATCACAATTCCACTATCATATCCTGACACCACTGTTGTGCAATGTCTTGTTTGTACCTCAAGGTCCAGTCACACGGAACTTAACAAAGGGCAACGAAGCCCAAATGAAACAAGAAATCTGGACTTTCATTGACTTTCATTGTCATCTTTTAACCTTCATGCAGCTTCGTTCCTGCAGCTGGCGCTTCGTCAAGATTTTTAAACTGTCGAGAAATTTGAACAAATGCTGCTGAAAACCTCAATTCCTCTGTATTTCGTTTTGCTGTTGTTCTTGATGGTTTCTTATCGTTTGCTTAGTTTTTGTAATGTTAGCGTTTAGTTTGACTTTGTTCAACCAGCTGAATGTTTTCACATAGTACAAAAGCCAGTTTGTGAGCGCTGTTGTGGAGGAAAGATGCAGCTCCTCCGCAGCGGAGCTGGTGTGTGCGGTGTGGGGCTTCTTCTGCTGCATGTGATGTGGCGACTGTTGCTGTAGTCATGCCGTGGTGCTGGCCAGCCAGTAAGAATTTGTTGACCTTCTCCGCCAGTACACGGCAGTCCGTGATTATGGTGTTGTTCCAGCGCTGCACTCACCTGAGGAGACACTTGCTGCACAAAATCTTTGGCCGGAGCTGCAGCATTCTGTCCATGAACTCTGAAGGGCTTGCTGTCCGCCAGCCCGTGCAGAGAGAATAGCCTGCTGGTCCTTTCAGTCTGACAGTTCAAAGGTTTTGAGGAAGTGATCCTTGATCACTGCGTATTTGTTCGCAGCATAGGGGCTCTGCCGGAGCGCGCTCAGCCTCATTTCTGTGGAACTGAGGGCTGAAATGATCCTTGATCGCTATGTATTTGTTCCGCTGTGCTTCCTGTTCCGGAGCACAGCGGTGTTTTCCTGTATCAGTTAGCTGTTTAATCTGCGCAGTTAGATTGATCTAGTTATCTAGATTATGATTTGTTTCCCAGTGTAATCTTTACGTGCCTTAACTAAAGCACTCCTTCTGCTGAATCACCTCTAAATTATTTACACATTATTCACTTTGCGTGTTTTTAGGAATCCGCTAGCTTAGCGCAGCTACTAGCTCTTAGCCGATTTAGCATGGCGGCTTCTCCTGTCTCTCCCGCACTTTTCTGCTCTGGGTGTGAAATGTTTAGTTATTCCTCGGCCTCCTTTAGCAGTAACGGTACTTGTAATAAGTGTAGCTTATTCGTAGCTTTGGAGGCCAGGCTGGGCGAATTGGAGACTCGGCTCCGCACCGTGGAAAATTCTACAGCTAGCCAGGCCCCTGTAGTCGGTGCAGACCAAGGTAGCTTAGCCGCCGTTAGTTCAGCAGCCGGGAAAGCAGGCCGACTGGGTGACTGTGAGGAGGAAGCGTAGTTCTAAACAGAAGCCCCGTGTACACCGCCAACCCGTTCACATTTCTAACCGTTTTTCCCCACTCGACAACACACCCGCCGAGGATCAAACTCTGGTTATTGGCGACTCTGTTTTGAGAAATGTGAAGTTAGCGACACCAGCAACCATAGTCAGTTGTCTTCCGGGGGCCAGAGCAGGCGACATTGAGGGAAATTTGAAACTGCTGGCTAAGGCTAAGCGTAAATTTGGTAAGATTGTAATTCACATCGGCAGTAATGACACCCGGTTACGCCAATCAGAGGTCACTAAAATTAACATTGAATCGGTGTGTAACTTTGCAAAAACAATGTCGGACTCTGTAGTTTTCTCTGGGCCCCTCCCCAATCGGACCGGGAGTGACATGTTTAGCCGCATGTTCTCCCTGAATTGCTGGCTGTCTGAGTGGTGTCCAAAAAATGAGGTGGGCTTCATAGATAATTGGCAAAGCTTCTGGGGAAAACCTGGTCTTGTTAGGAGAGACGGCATCCATCCCACTTTGGATGGAGCAGCTCTCATTTCTAGAAATCTGGCCAATTTTCTTAAATCCTCCAAACCGTGACTATCCAGGGTTGGGACCAGGAAGCAGAGTTGTAGTCTTACACACCTCTCTGCAGCTTCTCTCCCCCTGCCATCCCCTCATTACCCCATCCCTGTAGAGACGGTGTCTGCTCCCAGACCACCAATAACCAGCAAAAATCTATTTAAGCATAAAAATTCAAAAAGAAAAAATAATATAGCACCTTCAACTGCACCACAGACTAAAACAGTTAAATGTGGTCTATTAAACATTAGGTCTCTCTCTTCTAAGTCCCTGTTGGTAAATGATATAATAATTGATCAACATATTGATTTATTCTGCCTTACAGAAACCTGGTTACAGCAGGATGAATATGTTAGTTTAAATGAGTGAACACCCCCGAGTCACACTAACTGTCAGAATGCTCGTAGCACGGGCCGGGGCGGAGGATTAGCAGCAATCTTCCATTCCAGCTTATTAATTAATCAAAAACCCAGACAGAGCTTTAATTTATTTGAAAGCTTGACTCTTAGTCTTGTCCATCCAAATTGGAAGTCCCAAAAACCAGTTTTATTTGTTATTATCTATCGTCCACCTGGTCGTTACTGTGAGTTTCTCTGTGAATTTTCAGACCTTTTGTCTGACTTAGTGCTTAGCTCAGATAAGATAATTATAGTGGGCGATTTTAACATCCACACTGATGCTGAGAATGACAGCCTCAACACTGCATTTAATCTGTTATTAGACTCTATTGGCTTTGCTCAAAATGTAAATGAGTCCACCCACCACTTTAATCATATCTTAGATCTTGTTCTGACTTATGGTATGGAAATTGAAGACTTAACAGTATTCCCTGAAAACTCCCTTCTGTCTGATCATTTCTTAATAACATTTACATTTACTCTGATGGACTACCCAGCAGTGGGGAATAAGTTTCATTACACTAGAAGTCTTTCAGAAAGCGCTGTAACTAGGTTTAAGGATATGATTCCTTCTTTATGTTCTCTAATGCCATATACCAACACAGTGCAGAGTAGCTACCTAAACTCTGTAAGTGAGATAGAGTATCTCGTCAATAGTTTTACATCCTCATTGAAGACAACTTTGGATGCTGTAGCTCCTCTGAAAAAGAGAGCTTTAAATCAGAAGTGCCTGACTCCGTGGTATAACTCACAAACTCGTAGCTTAAAGCAGATAACCCGTAAGTTGGAGAGGAAATGGCGTCTCACTAATTTAGAAGATCTTCACTTAGCCTGGAAAAAGAGTCTGTTGCTCTATCAATCAATCAATCAATCATTTTTTTTTTATATAGCGCCAAATCACAACAGTTGCCCCAAGGCGCTTTATATTGTAAGGCAAGGCCATACAATAATTATGTAAAACCCCAACGGTCAAAACGACCCCCTGTGAGCAAGCACTTGGCTACAGTGGGAAGGAAAAACTCCCTTTTAACAGGAAGAAACCTCCAGCAGAACCAGGCTCAGGGAGGGGCAGTCTTCTGCTGGGACTGGTTGGGGCTGAGGGAGAGAACCAGGAAAAAGACATGCTGTGGAGGGGAGCAGAGATCGATCACTAAATCTATAAAAAAGCCCTCCGTAAAGCTAGGACATCTTTCTACTCGTCACTAATTGAAGAAAATAAGAACAACCCCAGGTTTCTTTTCAGCACTGTAGCCAGGCTGACAAAGAGTCAGAGCTCTATTGAGCTGAGTATTCCATTAACTTTAACTAGTAATGACTTCATGACTTTCTTTGATAACAAAATTTTAACTATTAGAGAAAAAATTACTCATAACCATCCCAAGGACGTATCGTTATCTTTGGCTGCTTTCAGTGATGCCGGTATTTGGTTAGACTCTTTCTCTCCGATTGTTCTGTCTGAGTTATTTTCATTAGTTACTTCATCCAAACCATCAACATGTTTATTAGACCCCATTCCTACCAGGCTGCTCAAGGAAGCCCTACCATTATTTAATGCTTCGATCTTAAATATGAACAATCTATCTTTGTTAGTTGGCTATGTACCACAGGCTTTTAAGGTGGCAGTAATTAAACCATTACTTAAAAAGCCATCACTTGACCCAGCTATCTTAGCTAATTATAGGCCAATCTCCAACCTTCCTTTTCTCTCAAAAATTCTTGAAAGGGTAGTTGTAAAACAGCTAACTGATCATCTGCAGAGGAATGGTCTATTTGAAGAGTTTCAGTCAGGTTTTAGAATTCATCATAGTACAGAAACAGCATTAGTGAAGGTTACAAATGATCTTCTTATGGCCTCGGACAGTGGACTCATCTCTGTGCTTGTTCTGTTAGACCTCAGTGCTGCTTTTGATACTGTTGACCATAAAATTTTATTACAGAGATTAGAGCATGCCATAGGTATTAAAGGCACTGCGCTGCGGTGGTTTGAATCATATTTGTCTAATAGATTACAATTTGTTCATGTAAATGGGGAATCTTCTTCACAGACTAAAGTTAATTATGGGGTTCCACAAGGTTCTGTGCTAGGACCAATTTTATTCACTTTATACATGCTTCCCTTAGGCAGTATTATTAGACGGTATTGCTTAAATTTTCATTGTTACGCAGATGATACCCAGCTTTATCTATCCATGAAGCCAGAGGACACACACCAATTAGCTAAACTGCAGGATTGTCTTACAGACATAAAGACATGGATGACCTCTAATTTCCTGCTTTTAAACTCAGATAAAACTGAAGTTATTGTACTTGGCCACACAAATCTTAGAAACATGGTGTCTAACCAGATCCTTACTCTGGATGGCATTACCCTGACCTCTAGTAATACTGTGAGAAATCTTGGAGTCATTTTTGATCAGGATATGTCATTCAAAGCGTATATTAAACAAATATGTAGGACTGCTTTTTTGCATTTACGCAATATCTCTAAAATCAGAAAGGTCTTGTCTCAGAGTGATGCTGAAAAACTAATTCATGCATTTATTTCCTCTAGGCTGGACTATTGTAATTCATTATTATCAGGTTGTCCTAAAAGTTCCCTAAAAAGCCTTCAGTTAATTCAAATGCTGCAGCTAGAGTACTGACGGGGACTAGAAGGAGAGAGCATATCTCACCCATATTGGCCTCTCTTCATTGGCTTCCTGTTAATTCTAGAATAGAATTTAAAATTCTTCTTCTTACTTATAAGGTTTTGAATAATCAGGTCCCATCTTATCTTAGGGACCTCGTAGTACCTTATCACCCCAATAGAGCGCTTCGCTCTCAGACTGCAGGCTTACTTGTAGTTCCTAGGTTTTGTAAGAGTAGAATGGGAGGCAGATCCTTCAGCTTTCAGGCTCCTCTCCTGTGGAACCAGCTCCCAATTCAGATCAGGGAGATAGACACCCTCTCTACTTTTAAGATTAGGCTTAAAACTTTCCTTTTTGCTAAAGCTTATAGTTAGGGCTGGATCAGGTGACCCTGAACCATCCCTTAGTTATGCTGCTATAGACGTAGACTGCTGGGGGGTTCCCATGATGCACTGAGTGTTTCTTTCTCTTTTTGCTCTGTATGCACCACTCTGCATTTAATCATTAGTGATCGATCTCTGCTCCCCTCCACAGCATGTCTTTTTCCTGGTTCTCTCCCTCAGCCCCAACCAGTCCCAGCAGAAGACTGCCCCTCCCTGAGCCTGGTTCTGCTGGAGGTTTCTTCCTGTTAAAAGGGAGTTTTTCCTTCCCACTGTAGCCAAGTGCTTGCTCACAGGGGGTCGTTTTGACCGTTGGGGTTTTACATAATTATTGTATGGCCTTGCCTTACAATATAAAGCGCCTTGGGGCAACTGTTTGTTGTGATTTGGCGCTATATAAAAAATTGATTGATTGATTGATAAAATGGAATGACACAGGAAAAAAGGTATTGGACACGCTTACTGAAATTTATTTAATACTCCATGCAAAAGCCTTTGTTATTTAAGCTGGGCTTACACTGTACAAGTTTTGGCCCCTTTTCAGCTGATTTTTCACTTGTGCAATAATTTTTTGGATCGCGCAGAGTTTCAGCTTAATCGTGCATCATGCATCGTGTAGTATACATGGATTAACGAGCTGCGTTTTACCTCTCATGACCACCTCCCGATCAGCAATCGTATGGTCGGATGAAAATCAAACCTGTTTGATATTCTGGTCAGCCATAGTAGACAAGCTTGAATCTTCGACTGGACTGGGTTGATTGACGCGAGGATGTTTCGCTTCAAATCACAGAAGCTTCCTCAGCTAAAATTCTTGCTCTGGTAGTCTGACTTCTGTCTTGACTCTTGTAGAGAAGAATAACAGAAACCACAATAGCTGGAGTTTTAAACCTTACCAGACCTCTCCTACCGAGAGGCACACTGCTATAGGCTAGTGACTAAACAATAGCTGATGGGACAGACGACTCTCCTGATGGCTCCCATGACGGCTCTCCTGTTGACATGAATGACTCACCATGAACAAAAGACTGAAACTGCTTTGACCTGAGTACCACATTGTAAACAGGGGACAAAGCATGTCTCAAACCCCCTCCCCGGTTAAGGCTGGGTTTCAGCTGTTTCACATAGAATGCCTCCTTCTCTCCTCTCTCAAATCATTTCCTTTCTCTGGCTAAGATTTTAACTTCCTTGTCCTCAAATGGGTGGTTAATGTCTTTAAGGTGGAGATGAACTGCAGACTGAGGTCCACCGGTGCCCTCTCTGCAGTGCTGGTATAGCCTTTTTTGTAACGGCTGCTTAGTCTCACCTATGTAGTGTTCGTAACAGTTTTCTTGACATCTGATAGAATGCACTACATTGCTGTGTTAGACAGTGCTTAATTTGTAAAGTGGGAGGTCCCGGAGCGCAGTAGGTTGGGTGGCTACGGTGCAAAAAAAAAAAAGAAGGTTGGGGGGGCTTGCGAACAATGTTGTGCGCCACACTTAAAATAAACTGCACACAGTCCCGTCGCCAGATCTCAGTCTTAAGGGGGGCTTATGAAATCCACCAGGTGGGCACCACTATTAATAGCTTATTTTTGCTTATTTTCACTATTCACGCAGCCCTAATCCCTCACAATAATCATCACATTAACCATGACCGGACCAGCGCTCTCTCTCTCTCTCTCTCTCTCTCTCTCTCTCTCTCTCTCTCTCTCTCTCTCTCCCCCACACACAAACAAACAAACACGCGTGCACATGTTCGCACGCACGCACACACACACACACACACACACACACACACACACACACACACACACACACACACACACACACACACACACACACACACACAAGTACAAATAATGTATTAGATCACACGCAGCATCTCGAACTAAACAAACAAAAAAACACCACGGCGGGTGCATTTCAAAGCAACCAACAGAGGGGTAGCTACCAATTGCCAACACACACACACACACACACCGCCACCACCACCACTGAGTGTGCACATGACATATTAGATGACAAGCAGCATCTCAAACTAAAAAAAAAAAAACACCACGGCGGGTGCATTTCAAAGCAACCAACAGAGGGGTCACAGTCGCAATAGTACCAATTGCAACACACACACACCTGTGGTGGATACTGGTCCTTCAAGGAGGGGAAGCTCAATTTCGGCCTACGTCATAAAATGTGTTGGTTTATTTATACGTAAATTCTACCCTCCGTTCCTTTTCAAGAAACAGTACGTTTTATTTGTTACAGTACTTCCAGTCAGCCAGCTCTCCCCACCTTTTGCACCAAATTAATCTGAGGAGTTGATCGGCCCTGCTGTTTAACTCTAAGTTTTTCTTCGTAAGGAAGACTATCAAATGGCTTCGCCAAAATCCGGTCCACAACATTCAGATTGTCTGCCATTATGTGCAGCTTGCTACCTAGCTAGCTTGCTAGCTGGGACTGGCGCGAGGCTCGTGTGAAGTGTGTCCACCTGTGAGTGCTTTGTGACGGTGGAGGGGCTCAGCAGCACCCGCTGCTCGGTAGGGACAGAAACTGCGATAGAAGTCAGAAAGAGTGATAGAAGTCAGTCTCCAAACACAAGCAGCTACACAAAAAACACCAGAAATAGAAGCTTGATTTGTTGCTAGTCGTTTTTAACAAAGAAAATGCCGCTAAGAGGATTAGGAAAGTCTCCAGTTCAACTCAGAACAGAATGAAAATTAAAAAATGCTCCCACGGATGTTTACACCAAAAGATCGCTGATTCGCTCATTTCGCTGTCAATCAAAAAGAGATTCAGCCTCAGACAGATCATCCAATCATCATGCAGAAGCTGAGTGTCCGGGCCAGCCGAGGCCAGCCCACTGCCCCATAGACCCCCAGACACGCTGAGTGTCCGATGTGCGAGACAAAGTCCAGCATTTATCCAATGACTCGTCTTGTTTCGCTGCACTCTTTGCTTTGCTAAAGCACTATGAAGCTGTGGGTTTGAGTGAGAGGAAAGCCGCGTCGTTACCAGTGATAAGAAGCTGATTCTGAACAAAAGATGAGCGCGTTGTAGCGCATATTTAGTCAGTGACATGTACACACAACAGTATATATTTGATCACTTATTTTTTGACATTTTAGGAGAAGCTGAGCTTCCCTTGCAGTCTTAGAGCAATCGCCTCTGACACACACACACACACACAATAAAAATTTGGACCTACTTTGAGTAGAGTGCCAGCGCTGTCCTCTCTTTCGTCCACCCTGTGTCAGTGCAGGATCCACGGAGGTAGAAATGGGTCCAGGGTTTTCTTTACCAACGACATCATGTGTTGGTTTATCCGAAGTTACTGATGTTGGTGTTTTAAACCAGTTACGTATATCCATATTTAGGAAAGCACAAAAACTAGCTGCTGTCTGCTGGCAAAACCTCACACTTCGTTTCCCCCCATAAACGCGCTAACTGATTGTTGCTGGGCAACACTGACGTGATTACATACGTAGACAAACTTTCCAACAAACTCACACGGTTTTAATATATTTAATGTCTTAGTGATTATGCAACACTGGCCGTTTTAACCCAAAGCAAGTACAATAAAATGAAATTAGGATTTTATTTATCTATTTATTTATTTGAGATCTGTGACTGTGATCTGGCTTGGGTGGGCGGGCCGGGGTGGGCCCAAGCATATCAGTGGGCGGGCACTGCCCCCTTAGGGCCCGCCCATAGCTACGGGTGTGACTGCACACCCACACAAACACGCACACACACCTTCACAAATGACACTAACACCCTGCCTTTTCCTCAAAAATTACTACATTTATGTTTGCTGTCTGTCTCTGTACTTTTCTGTCACTTTTGCGCTCTTTTTCATACTTTTCCCTCGTTTCAAAAGTCACCGAACCGAACGCACTTTACCATAATATATGCAACATATAGCATACTGTTGGAAACCATGGGTTCTTGGCTTGCTGTCAGTGTTGAAATTTTTCAGATTGAGGGCTTACATGAGAACTTACGGTAATGAGAATCAGCGGCACACTAGTGTGAAACTTCCGTGTTTTCCTCTGCGTTATGACATCACAGGCTACGTTTACCATAATACACCATATATCATTGGAAACCCCTTGGTGTTAGCTTTACAATGGACTTTGAATCATTCGGATTGGACAAACTATGGCGGAGTTACGGTAAAAAAAATATGCATATGGAAAATATGGCGTGGGCGCCATCGCCGTAGATAAAGGGATAAATAGCTGGCGGAGCCAACGTCAGAGGTTCCGGAGCCAACGTCAGAGGTTCCGGAGCATGCTTCCGACATTCTGGAGTGCGCTCCGGCTTGCTCCCCCTCAAATTAAGCCCTGTTGTTAGGGATCCTGTCCTTAGGGTGAAGTAATTTCTGTCTCAAGGTGTTAACAGGTTTAAAGTAAACTGGGATTTTGTACTGTCTGAAGATCCTCTGTAGTTTTTCCCCTACTCCTGCTAAATAAGGGCGAGACATGCCTCTACTTCTTGTCTCCATCTCCTGTCTGTCTGGTCTCTTTGTTCTTTGGGACTTCTTTGCTTTATCCACCTGGACAACTGAGAACCTTCACAGAAACATTCTGGTCAGTTGTTGTGAGGGTATCGCGTTGTTGAAGCAGCGCTACAAGTGTCTACGAGCCGATTTACACCAACCTCTCGCACTGTGCATGTGCAAACACCGGAGAGAGCATAAACAGTGATCATCTCTTTTTGATCATCTTCTTTTTCCCCCTTATTCTTCAACTCATGTAAAGTCTTGTATTGTTTTTTTTTAACTTTGATGTCTCCCATCGAGTTTTTGTACAAATAAGAAATGTAAATAAAGTTTGACCAAAAAAAAAAAAAAAGAAAAAGGAAAAAAAGCTACTGTTTACGTTTTGCTTCTGGAAACTCGAGTCCGACATGTGGTTTTTGAATGTACAATGTGAGTAGTCAGATCGCATCAGAGCATTGAGCCGTAGAGTGTGAAAACATAAATCATGCACTCTGAACTTTTAAACCCTGCGGTTTTGTCATACAGTTTGAGCTGGGGTCGAGTACAGTGATTGAAAATATCGTACAGTGTCTACCCAGCTGAATGTCAGCTTCAAGATGCCTCATGAGAAACTGGTTGCATGCATTTCGTAGGTGTGATTTTGGCCCATTATTCCACACAAACAGTCTTCAAATCTTGAAGGTTCCGTGGACCTCTTCTATGAGCTCTTATCTTTAGTTCTATTCATTTCTATTGGGTTCAAATCAGGTGGATCGCTGGTCCATCCAAGAAGCATTATTTTCATTCTCTGAAATCTCCTGAGAGTTTCCTTGGCTGTGTGTTTGGGATCATTGTCTTGCTGAAATGTCCACCATCATTTAATTTTTATTATCCTGGTAGATTTTTATCAATAATATCTCAGTACATTTTGCTGTTCATCTTTCCTTCAATTATATGAAGTTTGCCAGTGCTGTATGCTGAAAAACAGCCCCACACCATGATGTTCCCACCTCCAAACTTAACTGTTGGTATGGTGTTTTTGGGGTGATGTGTAGTGCCATTTATGGTCTTTTATTATGGCATCAAAAGAGTTTTATTTGGGTCTCATCTAACCAGAATATACAGTGAGGAAAATAAGTATTTGAACACCCTGCGATTTTGCAAGTTCTCCCACTTAGAAATCATGGAGGGGTCTGAAATTTTCATCTTAGGTGCACATCCGGAAATCACAATGTATGATTCTTTAATCATTTATTTATATGTTACTGCTGCAAATAAGTATTTGAACACCTGTGAAAATCAATGTTAATATTTGGTCCAGTAGCCTTTGTTTGCAATTACAGAGGTCAAACGTTTCCTGTAGTTTTTCACCAGGTTTTCACACACTGCAGCAGGGATTTTGGTCCGCTCCTCCATACAGATCTTCTCCAAGTCTTTCAGGTTTGGAGTTTCAGCTCCCTCCAAAGATTTTCTATTGAGTTCAGGTCTGGAGACTGGCCAGGCAACTCCAGGACCTTGAAATGCTTCTTATGGAGCCCCTCCGTAGTTGTTCTGGCTGTGTGTTTGGGGTCATTGTCATGCTGGAAGACCCAGCCATGACCCATCTTCAGTGCTCTTACTGAGGGAAGGAGATTGTTTGCCAAAATTGTTGTGTGGGCCGCCAGAAGAGGAGGTACTGCTGGCCCACCACCAGAGGGTGCCCTGCCTGAAGTGCGGGCTTCAGGCACCAGAGGGCGCTGCCGCCAAGGACACAACCGGGGTGACAGCTGTCACTCATTATCTCAGGACAGCTGTCACCCATCTACACTTCATCAGTCCACACCATAAATACCGGATGTCATCTCCACCTCGTTGCCGAGATGTCATCTACCAGTAAAGGTAAAACTCTCAGCCGTTGCTTTTGCCTTTTTTGACAAGTGTTTGTTACACAGTGTTTGCAGTCAGTTCCGTGAGTGCTCACAGCCGGAGGCTGAGTGTGAGAGACGTGGAGAGCTGACGTCTTCGCTCCCCACGCTATTCTGTGATAAGTACTCTCAACTGCTGCACGTACCTATTTTCTGGATAGGAGGTGGAGGTGGGATCTCCACCAGCATTGTTACTGGGTGTACACACACCCACCTCTGATTGTTTCTGCTCCTCGCCAGCAGTACCAGATCTGACGCTCGGAGACAGTGGCCACCTGGGGATTCGGGACTTGGCGGCTCCAGTATTCTCCTGGTTCATGGCGGAGGAAATCGTGTGGTTCCGGTTCTTCTCAGGACAGACGTCTTCTATCCTCAAGCCTGCCCACACGTCCCCTTTGTTGATTGACTATTATCTGACATTCTGTAATCTGCTGTACTTGGTTGTGCTCATTCACAACAGTAAAAGTGTTCATATTTGACTCTTTCATTGTCCGTTCATTTACGCCCCCTGTTGTGGGTCCATGTCATGACACTTTCCCAACAAAAATCTCACAATACATGACCCCATCCATCCTCCCTTCAATACGGTGCAGTCGTCCTGTCCCCTTTGCAGAAGAGCACCCCCAGAGTATGATATTTCCACCCCCCATGCTTCACGATTGGGATTGTTTTCTTGGGGTTGTTCTTAGTTGATTCAAAAAAGCTCTATTCTGGTCTCATCTGACCACATGACCTTCTCCCATGCCTCCTCTGGATCATCCAGATGGTCACTGGTGAACTTCAAACGGGCCTGGACATGTGCTGGCTTGAGCAGGGGAACCTTGCTGCCCTGCAGGATTTTAAACCATGACAGCATCATGTGTTACTAATGTAATCTTTGTGACTGTGGTCACAGCTCTGTTCAGGTCATTGACCAGGTCCTCCTGTATAGTTCTGAGCTCTCTCAGAATCATCCTTACCCCACAAAGTGAGACCTTGCATGGAATCCCAGACCGAGTGAGATTGACAGTCATCTTGTGTTTCTTCCACTTTCTAATAAATAATCATAACAGTTGTTGTCTTCTACCAAGCTGCTTGCCTGTTGTCCTGTAGTCCATCCCAGCCTTGTGCAGGTCTACAGTTTTGTCCCTGGTGTTCTTAGACAGCTCTTTGGTCTTTGGGCTATGGTGGACAGGTTGGAGTGTCATTGATTGAGTGTGTGAACAGGTGTCTTTCATACAGGTAACAAGTTCAAACAGGTGCAATTAATACAGGTAAAGAGTGCAGAATAAGAGGGCTTCTTAAAGAAAAATTAACAGGTCTGTGTGAGCCAGAATTCTTGCTGGTTGGTAGGCATTCAAATACTTATTTGCAGCAGTAACATACAAATAAATTATTAAAAAAATCATACATTGTGATTTTTGGATTTTATTTTTTAGATTATGTCTCTCACAGTGGACATGCGCCTAAGATGAAAATTTCAGACCCCTCCATGATTTCTAAGTGGGAGAACTTGCAAAATTGCAGGGTGTTCAAATACGTATTTTCCTCACTATATATATATATATATTCATACTTATTTTCATCACTATATTCTCCCAGTATTTTACAGGCTTGTCTAAATGTTGTGCAGCAAACTTAAAATGAGCTTTGACATGATTTTCTTCTTCAGTAATGGAGTCTTTTGTGGCGAGTGTGCATACAGGCCATGGCAGTTGAGTGCATTTTCTTTGAAACAATTGTACCTGCTAATTCCACATCTTTCCAAAGCTCTTCACAAGTGGTCCTTGGCTCGTGAACAATTAATTTCTTTCACTCTTCTGTTAGAAATCTCACAAGGAGCACTTGGTCATGGCTGGTTTATGGTGAAATTATGTTCTTTCCACTTCTAGATTATGGCCCCAACCGTGCTGACTAGAACAATGAGAAGTTTTGAAATCCATCTGCAACCAATGCCATCAGCATGTTCTGCAACAATAATGTTGAAACAATCATGAGAAAGCTGTTTGCATTTACCCATCATGAGATGTTTCTTATCTGACACCTTTGTAATGAGACACATTTTTATCAGCCATCAGTTGGAACTGAACCAGCTGATATTAATTTGCACTGACAAGGGGCAGGATTGCTTTCTAATTACTTATAGATTTCAGTTGGTGTCTTGGCTTCCATGCATTTTTGCACCTACCTTTGTTCAGGTGTTCAATGCTTTTTCCGTGTGTCATTTCACATTATTACACATAACTTATTCATGTACATCCATAGTTTGATAGCTTTGTATATGTGACTTGCTTGGGTTGACGCTGACATCTAGTGAAAATTTCATGTCACTTGTACTGTACAAATGGTGATGGGTTCATTACTTATTTTACCGCTGTACATACTTTCTGGAGGACTGCAATATTTTTCAGG
This sequence comes from Thalassophryne amazonica, assembly GCF_902500255.1. NCBI lineage: Eukaryota > Metazoa > Chordata > Actinopteri > Batrachoidiformes > Batrachoididae > Thalassophryne > Thalassophryne amazonica. Next base: position 68,947,481 of record NC_047116.1, read on the forward strand.
TGATATTATGTGATGATAGCGCAAGTCATCCCTACTTGCACATGCAAATGAAATTAGTGTTGTCTTTAATTTCAGAAGGAATCACACACTGATCTTGATCTTGCAATGTGTGTAACCATCACATTCTGTAAAACTATACATGCAGATCATGGATGTTGTTATTACATGTACATTTAACTCTATATATATCACACAAACATTTTTCTCTGTATTCTTTATTTTATATTCACTTTGAGTTGCAAACAGCAACATGGTTTGACTGTGGGAGTTTCAACGTAAGCCCACAGTGATGTCTGTACATGTGTGTAGGTACTAATGGCCTGAATCCACAAATTGACATCCCTTATGTATTTGTGGTCTCATATTTCTTTTTGTCCCTCCTTTTCATTTATCTTTATCCTTTCCCAGGGTTCCATTAACCCTGCTCTTTTTGGTTTGTTTGGAAGACCACTCATTTCTGTCCTGCTATGTGATTCCATCAACCATTCAGATGAGAAAACAATTGATAACCAATGATTGGGATTGTTAAAATACGCAAAGTGGAATGGGATAGTACAATTTTTCTGTGGTCCTTGAAAGGGCAAGGCAGTTGAGAAATGAAAGGTCAGCTGACTACTATAAATAGCAGTGCTGATGACCATACACAAAATGCCACTGGTATGCTGCACACATACTGCAACATGCAGACACTGTATTTACCTAAAACAAGTTTGCAGTAAAACATGGCTAGTTTCATTGTTCACATACTGTAAAACTGTGGCACTGTATAATTGACTGTGGACCTAATAGCAAATAACACTGTGAGGCTGGACATTCCCCAAATTGATGTGCACCTTAAAGACTATGAGTTATAGCTTTTTAAGGCCCATAGTTTCAAAATACTTCCGAATGAATTCTACTCTTAATCAGGGAATTGTTTTGTATCCTACTTTGTGCAAAGCACATTGTAATGCCAAAACAGGTTCCAAATAGGTTCCAAAGCAGTAGCACCAATGTCTTGCAGGACCAAGAGGTAAGAACCAGTGATGTTATGGGTGTGGGCAGATTTGGGGGGGCGGGATTATCTGGACCAAGAAAGACTGTGTTCACCATTTGTAAATGACATCCAAAGCAACTGTAACGAACATTTGAAAATGTAGAAAACGAGCACAATGGAAGTGGAAGTGAGGACACAAGTGGTTTCCTTGTGTTTGGACTCATTCGTCAGCAACAGACCAGCATCCTGACAAGCTGGGATCCTGGCAACCTGAGATCATGAGCTCAGCTCTGGCCACAACAAAACAAGTCCCCCCATCTGATTGGCTCCCCCTGCCTTCACTGCTCATGCGTCATTTCGTAGCACCAGTAGTGACTAACCAATTATCGCCTCATTTGTGCTTAACTCTCTGGAGTCCAGGGTATAATTGAGCGTGTTTGACTACTTTTGGTTTTATCTTCATAATTTACATTAAAAAAACTAGTTACGTTGCCCTGTTTGATGTCATTTTGCTCTGCAAAACCTTACCTATGTGACTTTACAGGGTTTTTTTCAGTCTGACATATTGTATTAACACAGTAAACCTAAATTCACACAGAAACATAAAATAAAATGAAATCCACAAACATGTTTAACAGACAGTTTTTATAACTTAGAATGCAAATATAAATGTAAATTAAAAAAAAGGTCAAATATAGCAAACAACAAAGTTATATACAACTGTTGACACTAAAATGCAGGAATTCAGTCATTTTTTTGTACAACTATTTACATGCAATAAGATGCCACACAAATTATATTTGTTCCACTCAGAAAAAAACAATTCCTGTCCAAAACAAGACTTCTCTGGCTTATGTTGGACATGAGGCAGCATTTGTCTTTGATGGCTTTTTTTTCCCCTCAACAAAAAGCCCACGTGGGGTTCTTGTTCAATCCATGTGGAATGAAGTTTTATCTGAGTTTAAAAGCAGGACATTAGAGGTCATCCATGTCTTTATGTCTGTAAGACAATCCTGCAGTTTAGCTAATTGGTGTGTGTCCTCTGGCTTCATGGATAGACAAAGCTGGGTATCATCTGCGTAACAATGAAAATTTAAGCAATGCTGTCTAATAATACTGCCTAAGGGAAGCATGTATAAAGTGAATAAAATTGGTCCTAGCACAGAACCTTGTGGAACTCCATAATTAACCTTAGTCTGTGAAGAAGTTTCCCCTTTTACATGAACAAATTGTAATCTATTAGATAAATATGATTCAAACCACCGCAGCGCAGTGCCTTTAATACCTATGGCATGCTCTAATCTCTGTAATAAAATTTTATGGTCAACAGTATCAAAAGCAGCACTGAGGTCTAACAGAACAAGCACAGAGATGAGTCCACTGTCTGAGGCCATAAGAAGATCATTTGTAACCTTCACTAATGCTGTTTCTGTACTATGATGAATTCTAAACCCTGACTGAAACTCTTCAAATAGACCATTCCTCTGCAGATGATCAGTTAGCTGTTTTACAGCTACCCTTTCAAGAATTTTTGAGAAAAAGGAAGGTTGGAGATTGGCCTATAATTAGCTAAGATAGCTGGGTCAAGTGATGGCTTTTTAAGTAATGGTTTAATTACTGCCATCTTAAAAGCCCGTGGTACATAGCCAACTAATAAAGATAGATTGATCATATTTAAGATCGAAGCATTAATTAATGGTAGGGCTTCCTTGAGCAGCCTGGTAAGAATGGGGTCTAATAGACATGTTGATGGTTTGGAAGAAGTAACTAATGAAAATAACTCAGACAGAACAATCGGAGAGAAAGAGTCTAACCAAATACCGGCATCACTGAAAGCAGCCAAAGAGAACGATATGTCTTTGGGATGGTTATGAATATTTTTTTCTCTAATAGTTAAAATTTTATTAGCAAAGAAAGTCATGAAGTCATTACTAGTTAAAGTTAATGGAATACTGAGCTCAATAGAGCTCTGACTCTTTGTCAGCCTGGCTACAGTGCTGAAAAGAAACCTGGGATTGTTCTTATTTTCTTCAATTAGTGATGAGTAGAAAGATGTCCTAGCTTTACGGAGGGCTTTTTTATAGAGCAACAGACTCTTTTTCCAGGCTAAGTGAAGATCTTCTAAATTAGTGAGACGCCATTTCCTCTCCAACTTACGGGTTGTGAGTTTGTGAGTTATACCACGGAGTCAGGCACTTCTGATTTAAAGCTCTCTTTTTTACAGGAGCTACAGCATCCAAAGTTGTCTTCAATGAGGATGTAAAACTATTGATGAGATACTCTATCTCACTTACAGAGTTTAGGTAGCTACTCTGCACTGTGTTAGTATATGGCATTAGAGAACTGTGGCATTGTGCTGTGTGATAAAACTGCACCTTTCAGAGTGGCCTTTTATTGTGGGCAGTCTAAGGCACACCTGTGCACTAATCATGGTGTCTAATCAGCATCTTGGTATGGCACACCTGTGAGGTGGGATGGATTATCTCAGCAAAGGAGAAGTGCTCACTATCACAGATTTAGACTGGTTTGTGAACAATATTTGAGGGAAATGGTGATATTATGTATGTGGAAAAAAGTTTTAGATCTTTGAGTTCATCTCATACAAAATGGGAGCAAAACCAAAAGTGTTGCGTTTATATTTTTGTTGAGTGTAATTTGATTCATTTTTTATGTTGAGTGTAGGATTTTCTGGAGTGATAATAATATGCATGTGTTTGCCACTACTGTGAAATTAGCATTGAAATTGCAAATTTAATGTGCTGAATTAATGATAGTAATGAAAATATAAGAGTTTTTTCTTTGAATTCTAAATCTAATTCATAATTAACGCAAAGTTTATTTAAGTACGAAGAAACTGGCAGTTATTTTGCTTCTTCCTTATGCTGTTTTTCCCACTTTTTCCATATACTGGTTTTCCCATTTATGTTGCTTAATTCACTCGTTTGCACTCTTAATTTTACTCTGTTCTGTTCAGAGAGGTGTTATATTGATTGATGTGTTAGACTCCTCCTAAACATTTGCAGCCCCAATACGTATGTGTAAACATATGACCAATTCAGAAAAGTACATAAAATCAATGATAAAAATGTCAGAACAAAAAGGGGAACTCAGTCATACCTCACATGTTTCACATGCAAATGCAGATTCATTTATGGGACTCAGTGATATCATTATATATGTTTCACTTCAATCAATTTGTAAAGTACCAAATCAAAGCAGAGGTTACCTCAAAGTGCTATGAACAAGAAATGTCTAGACCATGGGTGGGCATGAAGGGACAAGTTGGTATGTTTTCAAACTTTCACCACCTCGACCGCATCTCAGTTTTGGTGTCATGTGCTGTACATCTGAGCTGGCCGCGTGAATGGGAACGGCTATTGTAAGTGCACTGTGACTGCTATCTTTGGATTGCACGTCAACTTTGGCCGAGTGTGAGCCGAATGGGCATTCGCCCTCATTCGCTGTAGTGTGAAGGCTGGCTTGGTGAGGATATTCAGCCACGATTCAACATAGCCAAACATTTCATACCGCTCCTTGACTGCAGTCTGAATGGTCTCACTTGCAGTATGAATGTTGTGACGTCAGCTTCATTTCGTACCACAATTACTGGGCGCATCCAACCTGCTTTATTCATTATATGCGAGGAGTCTTTAATGAAAATGCATTGCAATTTGACAAGAAGTTTTGTCCGATGTGAGTTATACAAAATCCATTATATACAGAGTTTATTACATGGAAAACCATGCAAAAGCATTGGGATGTTTGCTTTTGTGTGGTGAGTGCACATCTGGTTTATACATTATTTATGTATAAATATTATAATGTTTATGATGGTTTTGGTGAGTTTTACTGTATATATATATATATATATATATATATATATATATATATATATATATACAGTGAGGAAAATAAGCATTGACCTGTTAGCCGTCTCTAAAAAGTCCACCTCCACTCCACTTATTATTCCAAATTAGAAGCACCTATTTGAGGTCTTGGGCTGCATAAAGACACCTGTCCACCCCACACAATCAGTAAGACTCCAACTACTAACATGGCTAAGACCAAAAAGCTGTCCAAAGACACCAGAGACAAAATTGTAGACCTCCACAAGGCTGGAAAGGGCTACGGGGCAATTGCCAAGCAGCTTGGTGAAAAACGATCAACTGCTGGAGCAATTATTAGAAAATGGAAGAAGCTAAACATGACTGTCAGTCTCCCTTGGACTGGGGCTCCATGCAAGATCCCACCTCGTGGCATATCATTGATCCTAAGAAAGGTGAGGAATCATCCCAGAACTGCACGGGAGGAGCTGGTCAATGACCTGAAGAGAGCTGGCACCACTGTTTCCAAGGTTACTGTGGGTAATACACTAAGACGTCATGGGTTAAAATCATATTGTGAGATTTTGGGGAACAACCTCCTTCCCTCAGTTAGAGCATTGAAGATCGTGGGTCATGGATGGGTCTTCCAACATGACAGTGACCTGAAGCACACAGCCAGGATAACCATGGAGTGGCTCCGTAAGAAGCCACTCAAGGTTCTGGAGTGGCCTGGCCAGTCTCCAGACCTAAACCCAATAGAAAATCTTTGGAGGGAGCTCAAACTCTATATTTCTTAGCGACAGCCCAGTAACCTGGCAGATCTAGAGAAGATCTGTGTGGAGGAATGGGCCAAATCCCTGCTGCAGTGTGTGCAAACCTGTTAAAAAACTACAGGAAACATTTGACCTCTGTAATTGCAAACAAAGGCTACTGTACCAAATATTAACATTGATTTTATTTTATGACATACAAATAAATTATAAAAAAAATCATACATTGTGATTTCCAGATTTTTTTTTTAGATTATGTCTCTCACAGTGGACATGCACCTAAGATGAAAATTTCAGACCCCTGCATGATTTCTAAGTGGGAGAACTTGCAAAATTGCAGGGTGTTCAAATACGTATTTTCCTCACTATATATATATATATATATATATATATATATATATATATATATATATATATATATATATATATATATATATATATATATATATATATATATATATATATATATATATATATATATATATATGAGACCATTCAATAACCTACCATAACAAGAGGGTGCACGAGAGAGAGAGAGAGAGAGAGAGAGAGAGAGAGAGAGAGAGAGAGAGAGAGAGAGAGAAACTGAATTAAATTAATTTAAACAAAGGCGTTCTTGCCGAGCTGAAAATCAGAGATTTCATCAGAGCGCGACATAATTTAACCACATTTGTCTGCTGCCTCCAGTGGAGTCTCATTTTGCTGTTTGGTAAACCTCAGTTAATCTGTTTGAAATCACGCCCACCACTGGTCCTCATAACTGTAAATATTTATCCTGTCTTAGTTTTAATAACAGTGTAGACCTTCTGCAATATGGACTCCATTCTTATTTGCTTAATTATCTGCTAAGGCTACAAATCTGCCTCATTATTGTCTGATTTTTTTTTTTTTTTTGTGGTCCTGTATCTGTCACATAATTACAGTTTTCTACATTAAAATTTTAATCAAAATTATGCAGATGAAATCAGGGTGTGACTAGAAGTATCATGAAAACATAAATGTGTTTAGTTGTGATTTCAGTACTGCAGTCTTATTGACTTGAAAAATATGATCTAACGTTGCTGCAAATTAAACTGTTGGAGATTTATTGTAATCGTAGATGATGGTGAGGAGGTGTATGTTTGCATACTGAGCACAATTTTGCTTCTGTGTTGCTTCATGCAAATCTCTTGCAAAATAGGTTTCCTCATTTTGTCAGAGACTCAGAGGAATTGGGAGTGAAATTACAAAAATAAAATAAAATGTTCAGAAATGTGTAGACAGAACAGTTAAGAACAGTTGTAATCTTTCCTCAGTGATGGCACATGAAAAATGGCGTAAAGTGTTAATCGCAAGATAAGATTGTTAGATCTCTATGTGTCACATTATAATGGAATTTTAAAGTAAAAACAATGCTCAAGGTACCGCGACATGAATTTGATCCCAGCACTGCCACGCAATTCAGTGTGCCAATATGTTCTGCATTGTCCTGCTTGACGACACTGATGTTTATTACATCCTTGGCGGACGTCATAAGCACCATTGGTGGTTATTTTGTTGTTTGTCTGTCTGTAAATACCATTTATATAGTGCTTTTCCATCTGCATCAGATGCTCAAAGTGCTTTAAAATTCTGCCTCACATTCACCCATTCACACAAACACACTCACACAGCAATGTCAGGGTGCTGCCATGCAAGGCGCTCACTACACACCGGGAGCAACTTGGGGATTAAGGACCTTGCCCAAGAGCCCTTAGTGATTTTCCGGTCAGGCTAGAGTTTGAACTGAGGTTCACCTGGTTTCAAGCCCAACGCTTAACCACTAGATCATCACCTCCCTGTCTGTCTGTCTGTTAGCAGGATTACGTCAAAACTACAACACGGATTTTGACAAAATTTTCACCACAGATAGATAATAGGCCATGAAAGAGTCTGTTAAATTTTGGAGGTAATTCAGATTCAAATCCGGATTCTGGATCAAGTTTCACTTTATATAGGGTTTGAAGGGTTATGTCAACAGGATTATGTCAGAACTACTGCACGGACTTTGATCGAATTTTCACCACAGACACATATTAGGCCATGAAAGACTCCATGAAATTTTAGACGTGATCCGACTCCAGATTCTGGATCAATATTTCACTTTATATAAGCTTTGAAGGATAATGTCAAAACTACATTATGGATTCTCACCAAATTTGCACCACAGATACATATTATGTCAAGGAAGACTCCATTAAATTTTAGAGGTGATCCAGATCTGGATTCCGGATCAAGTTTCACTTTTTATGTTTTTCTGGATTATGTCAAAACTACTTTACGGATTCTCACCAAATTTGCACCACAGATAGATATTAAGCCATGGAAAACGCCACTGAATTTGGTAAGTGATTCGGATCTGGATTTGGATTCTGGATCAAGATTTCAGGCTTTGAAGGATTACCATACCAGCTTTATTTATAAAGCACCTTAACACAGCCAGCGCTGACACAAAGTGCTGTACACTAAAAACAAAAGACAAGTTAAAATACAATAAAATGCAGATAAGAACCACTAAAATGCAACTTTAAACATTATCAAGCTAAGCCTCATTTGTGTCAAAAGCCAAGATATAAAGACAAGCTTTTAAACAAACTTTTGCTCTTGTTATAGATATAATGACTCGTCATAATTGCTCAGGTGCCCTGTTCGCAATGACATGCATTGACACGCAGTATTTTCTAATAGGTTGAGCAATGTTCATGACTAGTTCACGAAATTAATGTGTGCCAGAAGTTTTGAACATTTAAAAATTTTCTTTGTGCAGTTCACACATAATTTACAACAGTTTACAATGAGTTTCCTCATTGGCTCACAAGATTGTGTGCTCATGAGGGGATCAAATTCGTGCAAGTGTTGAGGTGCCTTTAGAATGGTAGTAAAGAGCCTTTAAGATATTTGTCCTGTCGAGCCAAGCCAGAAAATTGATTTAGGTGATTACAGTGCATCTGGAAAGTATTCATAGCACTTCACTTTTTCCACATTTTGTTATAGCCTTATTCCAAAATGGATGAAATGATTTTTTTATTCAAAATCCTACACATGATACCCTGTAATGACAATTTGAAAAAAAGTTATTTTTTAAATTTTCAGAAATTTATTAAAAATAAAAAAGCTAATAAATCACATATACATAAGTGTTCACAGCCTTTGCCATGAAGCTCGATCTCACGTGCATCCTGTTTCCACTGATCATCCTTGAGATGTTTCTACATCTTCACTGAAGTTCACTTGGGGTCAATTCAGTTGATTGAACATGATTTGGAAAGGTATGCAGCTGTCTACATAAGGTCCCACAGTTGATAGTTCATGTCAGACCACAATCCAAGCATGAAGTACAAGGAATTGTCTGTAGACCTCCAAGACAGGATTGTCTCGAAGCAGAAATCTGGGGAAGAGTACAGAAACATTTCTGCTGCTTTGAAGGTCCCCAATAAGCACACTGGCTTTTGTCATCCATAAATGAAGTTCAGATCAACCAGGACTCTTCCGAGAGCTGGCCGCCCATCTTTTTCTGTGGCAGGAACTGGGAGACTAGACAGGAATGAGGGAAAGGTGAATGCAGCAATGTACAGAGACATCCTGGATGAAAACTTGCACCAGAGCGCTCTTGACCTCAAACTGAGGTAATTGTTCATCTATCAGCAGGACAAAGACCCGAAGCACACAGCCAAGATATCAAAGGAGTGGCTTCAGGACAGCTCTGTGAATGTCTTTGAGTGTCCCAGCCAGAGCCCAGACCTGTATTTAAATTCAATTTATTTAATTTATGCACCACCATATCACAACAAAGCTGCCTGAAGGCACTTCACATGAGTAAGGTCTAACTTTACCAACCCTCAGATTAGTGGTTTTCAAACTGTGAGGCACACCCCCCCGGGGGGCGCCAGAGTTCTTCAGGGTGGGGGGGCACAGCTAGCAAGAACAGGTTTGAGAATCATTAAGAAAAGCTTCGATCCACCAACATCAATTGCCTTTTTGCTTAATAAGAACTTTAAGATAAGAACTTTAAAATAAGAGAATCCTCTTATCGGTCCTTCAGAGCGGCCATTGGCTTTGAAGGTGTTATTCAGGAAAATTATCATTTCTCTGCATTGATTGCGGACCCTGCAGTGGGTCTGTAATCAACTGCTTCTGCAGTTGCTCTTGTTGAAGCTTGAACCAACTAAGCAGTGTTCCGACCCACTGCTTTGTTCACTGCTTCGCTGCTTTTCAGAAGCGGCAAGTCTGCTTCTTAACCCCTCTCAAAGCCATTTAAAAATGTCAATCGTGAGTCACTTTTGTGTGGCTTAAAGTCACTAACTGGGACTCTTGTCTTGTGGCAGGCAAGAAACGAGAAATGTCCTCCATTCCATTTGCCCAGCTCCGGCCGGAATTAATAACTTCAAAGCGAATCACTGTTTTAAACCAAATGACACCTCTTTACAAATGTTGTAACACAGACAACAAACTACAACAGACTAAACCATTTTTTCCTTCCAAAGTGAGACTACAGCCGGTAAGCTAAACACAGATTCATCAATTAGAGCAACACCCCGACTTTTTCGTATCATGAGAGACGTGACTAAATGTGTATACCAGTGGGCAGATTTCATTAACAGGAGGATAGCAGTAGGTTTAAGCCAGGTTTCAAATAAACCAATCATATCTAAGTGGCATTCCATAATTAGATCATTTATCAACATTGATTTTGAGGACAGTGACCTTATGTTAATGAGACACAAACTAAGGACCTCAGTGTTGTTGACATTTGGACTATTGGGATTTGGTGGTGGTTCCAGAGTAATATATATAAGATCCCTGAAATTAGGTTTGGATTTATGAAGATCCACGTGGGTTGAATGTAGCTGACATGGAATATCTGACATTGCAGGAAAAGCCAGTGGGGAATACATAATTTTACTATTTTCCAGTGTAGTAAGTGTAGTAATAGGTCCTGCGGGTTCTCGACTCATGTGCCTGCTGTAGAGTCCTAATGTTACCCTCTCTGTGGAACTCCATCTATGTTTGCAGATAAGATGGCAGCACCTTCCCTAGTAGGGTGAAGGTCATATAGCATCAGCAAGCCACACAGTTTAATTTGCATGCAGTATCTATAAATGAACTGTTATGGGAGCCAAAACTTCTTTCATTTCATTAAATGCAGATTGCATTAAATTTGCAAATACTTTTGCTACAATAATGGCCCCATAGCTGTGCATCAGTTAAATATCATTGACTGACTGAGTTTATTTTGTAAAAGCAAAATAAACAGACAGATTAACACTGACTCTGTACATATATGCAATTTTCATTAAACGAAATGAATGAGATGTTGGCTCCAATACCACTGGTCTACAGCCAAAATGCTTCTGAAATAAGGATGGTTAAACTTTACTCATTTTGGGCCACGGAAAATGAAATAGTTTGAAATTATTGATTGGCTGTAGTTTTAAGAAATCAATCAATCAATCAATCAATTTTTTATATAGCGCCAAATCACAACAAACAGTTGCCCCAAGGCGCTTTATATTGTAAGGCAAGGCCATACAGTAATTATGTAAAACCCCAACGGTCAAAACGACCCCCTGTGAGCAAGCACTTGGCTACAGTGGGAAGGAAAAACTCCCTTTTAACAGGAAGAAACCTCCAGCAGAACCAGGCTCAGGGAGGGGCAGTCTTCTGCTAGGACTGGTTGGGGCTGAGGGAGAGAACCAGGAAAAAGACATGCTGTGGAGGGGAGCAGAGATCGATCACTAATGATTAAATGCAGAGTGGTGCATACAGAGCAAAAAGAGAAAGAAACACTCAGTGCATCATGCTACTACTGTGCTGCTAAGGATTAATATATAACCCTTTAGCTGATTTTTAAAGTGTTACATTATGATTTTTTAATGAACACTCTACTGTGGACACTACAATTATTTAGACATAAAATGTAAAACCTTGTATATCTTGGAGACAGTAGTCATTTAGCCATTGTTATTGTCATATTTGAATTCAACACGCCAAAGTCCGTAATAGATAGCACATTTTATTTCTAACGCAAAACAACTTCTAAATATTTGTATACCAGTGTAACCACTCATTTATAGATACTGCAGGCAAATTAAACTGTGTAACTCCCCGTCTGTGAATGGTGGAGGGTCTCAGGGGTAGAAACAAGCATGTGTGTTTTTTATGCTGTGTGTCCAGCATAAAGGACACACTGTTGCATCGTTGACTAGGAAAACTGTCTCATCTTTTCCAGCCCGACATTTGTCTTTTGGACATTTATGGGGCCATTATTGTAGGAAAAGCATTTGCAAATGTGTATTTTGATCTCTTCAAGGGACCAGCCAGGCTTAAAACGACAGCCATGAGTGATGTCATTGGTGCTTCCGCCCTCTGGTGGAGGGACACAGACAAGTCTCCACACACACACAAATCCCTGCACGCATTTAGAGATCTAATGTGGCAGAACTGTAGCAAAAGTCACGTGTAAGAATACATCCAATTGAGTGGCCCAATTTTCACAGACACACGAATACACACGCACAGATTAAAATATGAACATACAGATTGCTAAACGCATTTGTGGATCTGTTTACACACACATAGATCAAAATAAGCATTTGCAAATACTTTTGCTACAATAATGGCCCCATATTCAAGGCTGTAATTGCTGCCAAAGGTGCATCAACAAACGTATTGTGCAAAGGGTATCAATGCTTATTCATATGTGATTTTTTTGTATTATGTTTAATAAATTTGCAAAATATTCAATAAAAAAATGCAATAAAACGTTTTACTTGTCATTATTATTATTATCATTAACAAACATCTGATTTGTTTCTTGGAATTCCACAGGCACTATGTGAAACTTTAATGGTTATTATCATTTAGAAGGGAAATCTTTTGATAGAGTGCTTTTGAAAGAGAATGGAGTTGAGAAAATGGTTCTTCCCTCTTTCACTGAAGTTAAAGAGGGAAGACGTTTTGTGTGATACATCAATGTCGGGGTAAGAAATTGGGAATATTCTCTTTCAGTGATTGATATGGCACTTATTTACTTGTGTGGACTGTGATCTTGCCTCCACATTGTCATATTGGCCATCTGCCAGTGTTCACAATGGCAGATGGAACACCATCACAAGGCTGGCACCTTTTTACACCTAAGTTGACATGGATGAAATGATTTCAACTCATCCTCACTGTGGTTGTGAAGGCTTGCTTCAATGAAAAATAACATTGGGGATGGTCAAACCTTGTTTTAACAATATGTAACCTTTTAACTGTGGCACAGTTGGTTGGACTGCCAGTTTTTAGACTGGGGTTCAATTCCAGGTGACTTCTTGAGATTGTACATGACACTTCATCTGTATTGTCTTAGTCCACCCAGCTATAAATGGGTCCCAACCTTACTGGGAAGCAACCTGTGATGAACTGTGTTCCCATCCATGAGGAATCATAAGCTCTCATGCACATTTTGCTACATTTTTCAGGTATAAGCACCAGCCTGATGCTGGCAGGCACACATAGGCCAATTGAGACCAAATGGCACCAGAATGACACATCCAGCCATAATCGGGAAGTGTTGAGGTGCACTCTGAAGATGGACGGACAGCTGTCTCAGAACAGTCTACATCAGGGGTGGCCAGGTTCGGTCCTCGAGAGCCACATTCCTGACACTCTTAGTTGTCTCTCTGCTCCAACACACCTGAATCCAATGAAAGACTCGTTAGCAGACTTTTAATGAGCCTTTCATTGAATTCAGGTGTGTTGGAGCAGGGAGACAACTAAGAGTGTCAGGAATGTGGCTCTCCAGGACCGAACTTGGCCACCCCTGGTCTACATAGTTGGTCCCATTCGCTCGACTGTCCAGAGTGTGTTGGACAGTTCAAAACACTCTTGAGGCTGTTGAGATGGGACGCACATCTGACGGCAGTCTATGTGCAGTTTATGCGCAATCTGATGGCAATCTACATATTCTGACGGCATCATAACAGCATTTTAAATGATCTGATCGTGGTTGATTGACCTCTGAGATGGCTCGATCAGGGCAAAGCCTGCCAGCATGTCCTGCTTGTACCACATATGTCCACATCCACTGGACCCCGGGCAGGGAGGGCACAGGAAATGTTGATATGTAATAACATATGTGGCACCCATTCATCATGTGCAGTGGATGTGAACAGTGTGCAATCAAACCGAAAGCACCGCGTGCCACTGCAGGTCAATGCAGCCCACAGTGCACGCCGCACAGAGCTGAACAGGCTGTTATATCCATAATAGACCTTACAGTACAGATATATGTCCATTCCTTCCCATGGGTGACATAAATAATGTGAAATATTGTGCCCATCATATCTGTGACACCACGGGCACTCCACCACTGTCTCATGCGCATGAATGCATTGTTGCACTCGTCAGGGGCTTGGAGCTGAATGGATCTCACCACTGTTATATATAAATTATTACTTGATCACCATCTAACTCTGTAGGCAGTATGATGTGGAACTGCTTGACCATCCCATGACATTATTCAACATAAATGTCACCTCAGGCAGGCACGGACCCAGGAGCATTTCACAGCGCAGCCAGGGACCACAGCCTGTGGTGAAAAGTCTCTCATCCTGCTGTGCTGTGTGCTGCAAATAACTACGGCATAAAAATATCTGATGTGACATGCTGTGCACCGATACTCCAACCGGACATCACAGTGTGCAGAGTTGCATTGTGTTGCTTATGCTGAAAATAAATTAATTAATTAATTAATTAAAGTTTGCTGGAAAGGCTGCGTCTAATGAATGGTGTATGCATGTGTAGTGCCTGGCCTCAATTTGCCCTAATTAAATAAATACATTAATGCTGTCTCAACAAAAACCTGAGTTTTAAACTGCAGACAGACTGTGCTCACTCCCAGTTGAGAAATTCCTAAGTCATCTAGTGATCTTAAGATAAGATGAAGACTCCCCCCCATGGGCCAGTACTGGGCTTCACAGCAAAACACAACTGCAACAAAGTTCTTCAAAGGGAACCTTTGCCTTTTTAATGGTTATATTTCTGTCACTATGAATTATATGACATTATAATGGCTTCAGGCCAGGAGAACCCAAATCTTATGACTCCACACTGCCAGAGGACCTTCCCCCATGACAAGACCTGGTCATAAACTCTCAGTCTTGACAGTCAGCTTTTATCTTCTGAAAGCTTCTGGGGAAAACCTGGTCTTGTTAGGAGAGACGGCATCCATCCTGGTCTTGTTAGGAGAGACGGCATCCATCCCACTTTGGATGGAGCAGCTCTCATTTCTAGAAATCTGGCCAATTTTCTTAAATCCTCCAAACCGTGACTATCCAGGGTTGGGACCAGGAAGCAGAGTTGTAGTCTTACACACCTCTCTGCAGCTTCTCTCCCCCTGCCATCCCCTCATTACCCCATCCCCATAGAGACGGTGTCTGCTCCCAGACCACCAATAACCAGCAAAAATCTATTTAAGCATAAAAATTCAAAAAGAAAAAATAATATAGCACCTTCAACTGCACCACAGACTAAAACAGTTAAATGTGGTCTATTAAACATTAGGTCTCTCTCTTCTAAGTCCCTGTTAGTAAATGATATAATAATTGATCAACATATTGATTTATTCTGCCTTACAGAAACCTGGTTACAGCAGGATGAATATGTTAGTTTAAATGAGTCAACACCCCCGAGTCACACTAACTGTCAGAATGCTCGTAGCACGGGCCGGGGCGGAGGATTAGCAGCAATCTTCCATTCCAGCTTATTAATGAATCAAAAACCCAGACAGAGCTTTAATTAATTTGAAAGCTTGACTCTTAGTCTTGTCCATCCAAATTGGAAGTCCCAAAAACCAGTTTTATTTGTTATTATTTATCGTCCACCTGGTCGTTACTGTGAGTTTCTCTGTGAATTTTCAGACCATTTGTCTGACTTAGTGCTTAGCTCAGATAAGATAATTATAGTGGGCGATTTTAACATCCACACAGATACTGAGAATGACAGCCTCAACACTGCATTTAATCTATTATTAGACTCTATTGGCTTTGCTCAAAATGTAAATGAGTCCACCCACCACTTGAATCATCTCTTAGATCTTGTTCTGACTTATGGTATGGAAATAGAAGACTTAACAGTATTCCCTGAAAACTCCCTTCTGTCTGATCATTTCTTAATAACATTTACATTTACTCTGATGGACTACCCAGCAGTGGGGAATAAGTTTCATTACACTAGAAGTCTTTCAGAAAGCACTGTAACTAGGTTTAAGGATATGATTCCTTCTTTATGTTCTCTAATGCCATATAACAACACAGTGCACAGTAGCTACCTAAACTCTGTAAGTGAGATAGAGTATCTCGTCAGTAGTTTTACATCCTCATTGAAGACAACTTTGGATGCTGTAGCTCCTCTGAAAAAGAGAGCCTTAAATCAGAAGTGCCTGACTCCGTGGTATAACTCACAAACTCGTAGCTTAAAGCAGATAACCCGTAAGTTGGAGAGGAAATGGCGTCTCACTAATTTAGAAGATCTTCACTTAGCCTGGAAAAAGAGTCTGTTGCTCTATAAAAAAAAACCTCCGTAAAGCTAGGACATCTTTCTACTCATCACTAATTGAAGAAAATAAGAACAACCCCAGGTTTCTTTTCAGCACTGTAGCCAGGCTGACAAAGAGTCAGAGCTCTATTGAGCTGAGTATTCCATTAACTTTAACTAGTAATGACTTCATGACTTTCTTTGCTAACAAAATTTTAACTATTAGAGAAAAAATTACTCATAACCATCCCAAAGACGTATCGTTATCTTTGGCTGCTTTCAGTGATGCCGGTATTTGGTTAGACTCTTTCTCTCCGATTGTTCTGTCTGAGTTATTTTCATTAGTTACTTCATCCAAACCATCAACATGTTTATTAGACCCCATTCCTACCAGGCTGCTCAAGGAAGCCCTACCATTATTTAATGCTTCAATCTTAAATATGATCAATCTATCTTTGTTAGTTGGCTATGTACCACAGGCTTTTAAGGTGGCAGTAATTAAACCATTACTTAAAAAGCCATCACTTGACCCAGCTATCTTAGCTAATTATAGGCCAATCTCCAACCTTCCTTTTCTCTCAAAAATTCTTGAAAGGGTAGTTGTAAAACAGCTAACTGATCATCTGCAGAGGAATGGTCTATTTGAAGAGTTTCAGTCAGGTTTTAGAATTCATCATAGTACAGAAACAGCATTAGTGAAGGTTACAAATGATCTTCTTATGGCCTCGGACAGTGGACTCATCTCTGTGCTTGTTCTGTTAGACCTCAGTGCTGCTTTTGATACTGTTGACCATAAAATTTTACTACAGAGATTAGAGCATGCCGTAGGTATTAAAGGCACTGCGCTGCGGTGGTTTGAATCATATTTGTCTAATAGATTACAATTTGTTCATGTAAATGGGGAATCTTCTTCACAGACTAAAGTTAATTATGGAGTTCCACAAGGTTCTGTGCTAGGACCAATTTTATTCACTTTATACATGCTTCCCTTAGGCAGTATTATTAGACGGTATTGCTTAAATTTTCATTGTTACGCAGATGATACCCAGCTTTATCTATCCATGAAGCCAGAGGACACACACCAATTAGCTAAACTGCAGGATTGTCTTACAGACATAAAGACATGGATGACCTCTAATTTCCTGCTTTTAAACTCAGATAAAACTGAAGTTATTGTACTTGGCCTCACAAATCTTAGAAACATGGCGTCTAACCAGATCCTTACTCTGGATGGCATTACCCTGACCTCTAGTAATACTGTGAGAAATCTTGGAGTCATTTTTGATCAGGATATGTCATTCAAAGCGCATATTAAACAAATATGTAGGACTGCTTTTTTGCATTTACGCAATATCTCTAAAATTAGAAAGGTCTTGTCTCAGAGTGATGCTAAAAAACTAATTCATGCATTTATTTCCTCTAGGCTGGACTATTGTAATTCATTATTATCAGGTTGTCCTAAAAGTTCCCTAAAAAGCCTTCAGTTAATTCAAAATGCTGCAGCTAGAGTACTAACGGGGACTAGAAGGAGAGAGCATATCTCACCCATATTGGCCTCTCTTCATTGGCTTCCTGTTAATTCTAGAATAGAATTTAAAATTCTTCTTCTTACTTATAAGGTTTTGAATAATCAGGTCCCATCTTATCTTAGGGACCTCGTAGTACCATATCACCCCAATAGAGTGCTTCGCTCTCAGACTGCAGGCTTACTTGTAGTTCCTAGGGTTTGTAAGAGTAGAATGGGAGGTAGAGCCTTCAGCTTTCAGGCTCCTCTCCTGTGGAACCAGCTCCCAATTCAGATCAGGGAGACAGACACCCTCTCTACTTTTAAGATTAGGCTTAAAACTTTCCTTTTTGCTAAAGCTTATAGTTAGGGCTGGATCAGGTGACCCTGAACCATCCCTTAGTTATGCTGCTATAGACGTAGACTGCTGGGGGGTTCCCATGATGCACTGTTTCTTTCTCTTTTTGCTCTGTATGCACCACTCTGCATTTAATCATTAGTGATCGATCTCTGCTCCCCTCCACAGCATGTCTTTTTCCTGCTTCTCTCCCTCAGCCCCAACCAGTCCCAGCAGAAGACTGCCCCTCCCTGAGCCTGGTTCTGCTGGAGGTTTCTTCCTGTTAAAAGGGAGTTTTTCCTTCCCACTGTAGCCAAGTGCTTGCTCACAGGGGGTCGTTTTGACCGTTGGGGTTTTACATAATTATTGTATGGCCTTGCCTTACAATATAAAGCGCCTTGGGGCAACTGTTTGTTGTGATTTGGCGCTATATAAAAAAAAATTGATTGATTGATCTTTAGATCTAAGCAAAGGAAAAGACCTTTTGTATAAAATAAAAAGAATTAGATCAGTATTCTTTTATTCATATATAAAAACCTCTAATGTTGTTTGTATTGATTAATCAAACAAAATGCTTTGCATATAATCATTCCATTTTATTGACATGTGTTCCATGTAACTGATGTGTGTTTAAGTGTGATCTTTCTGCATTATCAATATGTTGATGAAGTATTCTGTTTATCCAAAGGATGTGTTTAAGTGACTATTAATAATGTGTATCCATTCGAGTGTCTTAGAACAAATAGTTACCAAAATATTTAATGTGTTCACATAACTGAATCACTTCTGTCTGCCTCTGACATGAGGTTTTCTGTGAGATTACACACCCTAAATGGGCGGAGTTTGGTGACGTAAGCCCCCCTTTTAAAGTTAGAGTTCTGCTCTGTCTCTCTTTCTCTTGCCCTTTTTTCTCTTGCCTTTTTCCTAGCTCACCTTTTGCCACTCTTGCAACTCTCTCTCTCTCTTCCTTTCTTAAACATTTAAATTATTTTTGGGTCAATAAGGCCCCATGCTAAGCTAACCTAGCTGAAGCTACCACATGGCATTCATTCTTTGTTTTATTCTTGTCTCAATTTTTGAGAATTTTAACCTGACGCTTTAAGGTGCATCAAGTCTTTCGAAGTTTTAAGAGAACTTCTGATCTGACCTTTTCAAAATAACAGTGAATTTACAGAAAAGCGACTCTCCTTTTCTTTCGGCTATTATTGTTCCAATGCTTTTAAAGTTTTTTCTAAATTCAAAAAGACTTTTAATCTGGCTCCAGCAAACTTTTTAAAAGCTACCAGAAATGATTTTCAACAAATGCCTTACACATCAAGCTGACGACCTGACTGCAAGCAGCCATCCTGTCAGTAAAGCCAGCCAACACAAGCCTTTGGGATCACACGGGGAGACCACTGAGTTAACCCCTGACTCAAGTGAGCATGCTGCAAAACCTACATCAATGACGGACAGATCTAAACCACCTTTTCAATGGATCAGCTAAGTGACCCAGTTAAAGGTTCCAGAAAAAGGGTTTTGTTGTCAGTGGATACAATGTGGCTTCTTTTTAAACATATTCATTTGTTTGTTTGATAATTTTCTTAAAAATAATTGGCTTCCAATTTCATCACTAAATTCTAATCAGATTTATTCACTTAAAGTCTTTAAGCTTCATCTCTCTTTCTTTCACATCTCATCTCAAGCACCTTGGGGCAACTGTTTGTTGTGATTTGGCACTATATAAATAAAATTGATTTGATTTGATAAGTAAGAATTGTATCCATAAATGAACTTATTTAATCACTGTCAACAAAATTCAAGTAAACTGTTCATTTCTTGCATACTTGTAAATAAATTGTAAATATTTCTGCTGTAGTTCATTTTGTGTTAAGAAGGAAACCTTTTGTCAATCGTATCGTGGAATTCAGACTTTCAGACCCAAGACTGATTAATTCAATTGAGACTGATTGATTAATTTGAGACTGATAAATTAATGCATGTTTAAATTAAAGTACCTATGCTTCAAATAGGTGGTGCCCAGAGTAAATTATATATTAAATAATAATTATTAAACCCTAAAATTGTTCATTATTTTGGTGACCCATTACATGAGGTCCAGGCCAATCTAATTCAATTTGGGAGTTTAACAATACCGAATTACATTTTATTTTGGTGCTCCCATGCAAGCTGATCTAGAATTGACCAATTTGTTACATCTTTATGGTCTCCCATTGTGAGACCTGAATATTCGCTACACATGGGAAAGCTTGGCCCACTGCGAGCAAACTAGCAGCAAAAGGTGTCCAGCTGAATATCTCAATCAAAAGTGCATCAATCACTCTCATTTGTGACAATAAGGTGCACACTGGCACTCTCAATGAATAAGTTTGATCTACGTTTGATCTGTATGCAAATTCAGCAGATATTTGATTTTAACATTGAAAAGCCCTTTTGATCTATATTTTGTATTACATTTTAGTTTATGAAAAGCCACTTCTAATAGTACTTTGACCCTGCAAATGTTTTCCAAGGTAAAAATTTGTGGAATTGGAAACTAATGTTGGTAGATGTTTGCGCTCGATGAGTGCAGTGCTCTAGTTGTAAAACTAATGACCCTATTTTGTGGTGGAATTATTGGTTGTTATCAGAAGAAGAACCCATTCAGCCTTGTTAATTATAATCAACAAGGCTGTTTATAATAATAATCAGTTGGATAAATTGTCTAATTTCATGGGTTTTTACTGAATGTTAGACATTGTGAGTTTGGAATTTTGGCCCTAAGAAGAGGTATATGCACCCTTATGAACTTTATATAATTGTTATATAATGTCATATATCTGTTAGCAGCTATTATAAGTGTCCATTATAGCAAGGCTTAGGGCCCCTTCACACTTAGTGTGAAGTGGGTCGAAGTGCGCACAAAGCAGGAATTGTGTGCAAAACGTGTGGAATCGTAGCTGCCTCTCACACCTCGTACACCTGTTGCTACAACTATTTGCGCACACCAGTGGCTGAAAGACAGAGTATGCGCTGTGCGAACCCATTGAACCCTCTCGTGGCAGGTTTCGGCCAAATTCCAGGGGACATGCATGAACATCTAACACCGCTCACATAGCACTTAGAAAATGTGTGGCCAGTCGCACTCTTGGCACGACAACATACTGTAGACCATGCTGTAATGCTGCTGTGAAATCTGTCTAAGTGCCCCACGACTGTGGAGTTGCCAAGATGTGGCGTGCCACAGAGTGTCGGCTCCCAACACGTGCATGCGTGTGGTTTGCGTGCCCCCTGCAGGCTAGGTGCCTCTCATCTGATGACAGAGTGACATCTTGGACTGTGCGCTGAACGGATGGGGGCATGGCAGC
Organism: Thalassophryne amazonica; assembly: GCF_902500255.1. NCBI lineage: Eukaryota > Metazoa > Chordata > Actinopteri > Batrachoidiformes > Batrachoididae > Thalassophryne > Thalassophryne amazonica. Next base: position 68,968,775 of record NC_047116.1, read on the forward strand.
TGTTGATGTCTGTGGTCTGGACATCAGAGCTGCAGAACACGTATCGCGTTTTGACAGATGCGCATGTGCACATTTGTGGCCCTCACATCTAAAACATAAAACATATATTGCTTCTGCAACAGGCTGGAGAGTGCGCACACTGACAGGCTGTCCCAGCTGAAACGCACTACATAAACTGTAGCGTTAGTTTATATGGACATGCAGCAGGTGATCTGAACGTCACGTCTGTCTGAAAGGACAGTGAGCGGGGTGCCGCTCAGTACAACAAATATGCCACTTTCAATCATGTGTCACCAGAAATACGCCGTACCAAATGCCGTTTGGTCAGTTATCACAGTGCTTTTTTCTTTTTTAGAAAATACGTTTGTCTGCTTGTTAATTTTAACCATTTCGTGCTCCTCTTATAAGATAGCAATTGTGGTGCAGTGGTAGAGTGTCTGTTTGGTAATTAGAATGTGTGGGTTCAAATCCTGTGTGTTTTTTTTTTGTTGTTGTTTGTTTGTTTTAAACCAGGGCTTTTTAACCATAGGGTCTGTATTGCATCCCCCTTTATGTATTATTTATATCAACCAAGTGATATTCAGTAATTATACAACTGGTTTTATTTCATTTTCCTCCACATCAGCAACGCAATGTGGTGCAGCTTGTCCCATGGAACACAATGTGAGCAGGAATGCTATTCCTGCTCGACAGACACTGTCACACGCATGAACCGTCACACCGGCCATGCCTGCCCATCGGCGTGATGTTTTGCGGTACACTTATACCACTCTACTGCTGTGTGTCGCCCTGGAGTTGTACACAAATCAAGGGTCACAGGGGGGCTGGAGCCTATCCCAGCAGTCATAGGGCGTGAGGTGGGGTACACCCTGGACAGGACACCAGTCTGTTGCAAGATCACATATAGACAAATACATTCATACCCGCAAGAACACATCGAGTCAGTTTAAAGTTTCCAATTCACCGAACCTGCATGTCTTTGGATATGAGAGGAAGCCGGAGCACCTGGATGGAACCCATGCAAACATGAGGTGAACATGCAAACTCCACACAGAAAGGGCAGGGAATGATCCCATGACCAGCGCCGCCATTCGGCATAAGCTACGCAGCCTGCGTGGGGCATCAACAATGTTGCACTAGTTTGCAGGGCCTCCAATTGACTGAAAAATGTGTTGAAATTATTACATTATTACCAGTGATGCCTCTAATCTAACCACTTTTTTTTGTAACAAGTAATCTAACGCGTTAATCTTTCCAAATGAGTAATCAGATTAAAATTACTTCTCCATGTCACTGTGCGTTACTATTATTTTTGCATTGTGGGTCGACAGCAGCATTAAACTTGGTCCGTGGCAGGAGGTCGGGGCTCGACTGAACTGCCCACTTTAAGCGAGCTGTGAGCTTTTCATCCCTATCGTCTCGTTAAAAACAGCTGATCCTCCGCGACGTGTCAACAACTAACACTATTTTCCACTCAAATGCACCTAAACTCTCTTTCTGAGGACCACATGATGTGAAAACGCAATAAAACTTTCTTACCTGTAAATCTGGTCATGTTTTCTGCATAAATAAATGTTATCCATTCTTTGTGCTCAAACGCCAAAGCAGGGGCGAATCCAGATGGAATGGGGGCGTGGGGCAGGGATGTGCCCCCTCCCCCACAACACCCCTAGATTAAAGGTCCAGTTTTGAAGCCGTTTTTTACTACAACAACTAATACTACTTAAAATAATAATAATTTTGACAAGTAAAATGTTTATAGAGAATTTAAATGTTAGAAAAATGTTAGAATTTAATAGTTACATTTATAAACAATATAGGTTAGAAATTGCAAGTTTTACTGTTACAGTGCTGTCAACAGTTAAATATGAGGTCAAGAAAGATTATTTTACTTTTTATAAAACAAGTATTTATTTTCATTGAAGTCAAGAAAGGGTGACTATAAAGTGAGTTTTGGGAAAACAGGTATCATTGTCATGTTGAGGTGGCAGAGGGTTGTTGTCGGCAGCTGGGGAAAGTAACTAAAAAAGTAACTAGTAATCTAACTTAGTTACTTTTACAATTGAGTAATCAGTAAAGTAACTAAGTTATTTTTTCAAGGAGTAATCAGTAATTGGATTACTTTATCAAAGTAACTGTGGCAACACTGATTATTACATTTCAAAATCAATATGAATTATTTATGAATAGGCCCATAGTTTTTGTCTTTAAACATTGTGTAGGCCCCTACCCCATTACTTAATTGGGGCAAATTAACAGTTTTTTTGCCTAATATAAAGCCCCCATCCACCCCCGCCCCGATTCCCTGAAATGGTACAGCCCTGTTTGCATCTTTCTCTGTTCGCTGTGTCGCCTAACCAGGGTTGCCAGATGTGACGATTTCCAGCATGGAGGCACTAAATCCTGCGCAATTTGAACTGATTTTTAAAATGTGTGTGGCAATTCTATACAAAAAACTCGCCCAGTGCCATATTTTTACCCTAAACAAACCAATTGGATGGGAAAACACCCAATCTGGCAACCCTGCACCTAACTGAAGTAGCACTGCTAGCCCACATTAGATTCTGACACGAGACGACAAGTTGCCACTATGCCACAATTAAACAGTGACGCGAGGGCAGAAACTGGGGGGAAAAACAAAAGGAGAAAGAAAAAAACATACAAACAAAACAACCCCAACCCCACCCCCTTGGCGCAGTGGAAACTGGAAGCACGTCCAGTGTCACCAACCGTGACTATACCCCAGAAGCCAACCGGGAGGAGTGGAACAGCGGTTATGGCAGACGGCACAAAATGGCGCCACTCCTCCGACTTCTAAACCAGCCACCAGCTGCGGGTATATCCCACTGCCCCAAACCTCAGCCACGCCGATGGCAGACGGCTCAAAGGCGTGCTGAAGCCGGAGGTGGAACAGGGAAACAACAAACAAAAACACCCCCCCCCCCCAGGTGCAGAGGTTACCTGGGAAACGCCCAGCATAACCAAACTGCACCACTCCAGCAACGCCGACACTACGGCTCACACGGCTGGAGCCAGAGGAGAAGAGAGGGAACAAAAAGAAAATACCCCAAACACCCCCCCCCCCCCCCCGCCAGGTGCAGAGGTTACCTGGGAAATGCCCAGCATAACCAAACTGCACCACTCCAGCAACGCCGACTCTACGGCTCACCCGGCTGGAGTCAGAGGAGAAGAGAGGGCAAAACAAAAAACAAAACAAAAAGAAAAAACAACCCAATTACCCCCCCATGACCCCCCAGGGGACCGTCCCATCAAACCCTGGGAGGTGAAACTGAAAGAAATAAAAAGAAAGACTAACAGACTAACATAAAGTTGCTTGGGTCCTTTTTCTTTTTTTTTCAGACAGAACTGCAGGGACATGACCCCAGACACTAATAGTGTAAAAAAAAAATCCCACACAAAAACCAACTCAAAAAACACCCACACAAAATGAACTAACACAAAACAAATAAGTGATTTATACTGTCAAGCTCAAACAAATGGAACACACCTGTTCCAACTTAAGAGCTTGACGGTAATGTGACTCAGTCACCAACAGAGGGAGCCAGAGTGCTAAAAATGAAAAACCCCCTTTGGTGACAGAAAATAATTCATGCTGCTTTTCCTGTGAGCAACACAACCAAAAATGTGATTTAACTAAATAACACCAGAGCTGACACAACAGACGCAGTAGTTATCTTCATCCGGGGAAATGGGGCTACAACTGTCACATGGGAAGCACAGCGACCCGTGCCACAGAGCTCCGCCGTGCGCGTGCACCCATTACAGACACACTCTTGCAGCTCCCGTTTAAACCTCTTATCCGGTCGGAGTGTGACGCGAAGCCATCGCCAGTCACACTCCACCACGACCCTCGGATAAGGCACACACAGGAACACGGCTGCATGAGCGCTCAAATCAGTATTCAGTAATGGGTTCTCCAACGCGCACCATCCGGGCGGAGAGCACCCGCAACTGATCCGGATAACTTCTGAACGTCTGCTGCCGCCTTCCCGGCGCGTTACCGTCTCTGCTACCGCTGGGTCCGTGATGTTTGGCCAGAGACTACTGTTATGTGTCGGACGCAGCCCGGAGAACCGACCAGCGTTTGAAGGACCCAGTATAAAATAAGCAGAGCACGGTACAAAGGATAACAGAGTTTAATGAACATAACAGTGCTGTGAAAAATATAAAAGTGCGCGGTCTGGCGTGGTGGATTGCGGTGCGCTCCCAGCAGCGCTAACGGTCCGGAGCCAGAACTGGTTCGGACCCAAGGACCCCGCCGACACCCCCCAGGTGGCCGCGACAAACCGAGTCTGTGAAAGAAGGAATCATTATGTGAGTCCACACTCAACACACAGAGAGAACGCTCAAAGGTGCACAAACAGCAAACACTTCCTGGCTTAATTACTAATCAGCTTCCCACCCTGCAGGCATGGAACATCCAGTTCACAAAACTCCACTGCAGAGGAAGCTGATTTAAACGACCAACATACAGCTCAATATAATAAGGTGTGAGGGACACCACATTTACTGACTGTATAAATGTTAGTCACAAAATCTAACGTACCTCAGGAAGTGTGCTGACGAGCGTGAGACCTCACCCTCTCCTCTTTCACAGACCATGCATCAAACCTGGACGTTCTCTGCATCCACTGATGATGAGATGGCTCCCGAGACGATGATCTCACCCGTCTGGTCACAAGGTCGAGTCTCTGGCAAATACACACTGTGTACTCCAGTCTTAAATGCCACCATGTTCCAATCCATTGTAGATGCACCACAGCTGTGAGTCCTGACGAGCCGCAGGTGATCAGGGTGAGGTCCTGATAAACTCAGCTACACAGCCACTCAGTCCCAAATGCAAGCCACCTGGAAGGAAAAACAAAAGACAGAAACAAAAAGGCAGCCAGGTCCCCCAGCCATACAACATACTTACTCTTTTTTCAAACATGTTTTGAATGTTTTTTATTTTTATTAGCTTGGTGCATTGTTTGTAATATTTTTAAATCAACTAAATCATGAAATTTAAGTACCCTATACTTAATGAACAATGGATTAGATGGATCTCTAAAACCACTGTTGCAAATCACTTTTAAGGCTCTTTTCTGCAGAATAAATAAAGGTTGTGTATAAGTTGTATATGTTGATCCCCAGATTTCTGCACAATAAGTTAAATATGGAACAATCAATGAATTGTACAATGTTAATAAACCATAACTAATTAATGAATATTTTACTTTATGCAAAACAGCAATGGCTTTCGCTATTTTCCCTTTTATGTCATTTATGTGTGACTTCCATGTAAGATCTTCATCAATCATGACTCCTAAAAATTTTGTTTCTTTTACCCTTTGTATATCCATTCCATCTATTTGTAATGACACATTATTTTTTCACTCTGTCATTAAACAATATGAAATTTGTCTTATATTATATTTAGTGACAATCTGTTTATATCAAACCAATATTTAACTTTTTTCAACTCTGTATCACTTGTGCTACTTCCTGTATATCTGATCCAGAGTAAAACAGCGTTGTATCATCAGCAAATAAAATGCTGCCAAGCACATTAGATACATTCACAAAATCATTAATATACAAAATAAACAGTTTGGGTCCAAGTACCGATCCTTATGGTACTCCATAAATAATGTTACACAATTCTGATTTGGTATTATTTATCTGAACAAACTGTTTTCTATTTTCTAAGTAGCTTTTTACCCACTGATGTGCAATACCTCTTATTCCATATTGTTGTAACTTGTAAAGCAATCTTGAGTGGTCGATAACATCAAAAGCCTTTTTCAGGTCGATAAAAAAACTACTTACAAGATAATCCTTATTTTCTATTGTTGTTGATATTTTCTCTATTAATTCCATAATTGCCATAGCTGTCGAATGTTTTGTTCTGAATCCATACTGAGCATTATTTAAAATATGATGTTTCTCAATGAATGTATCCAGCCTTGTCACAAAAACTTTTTCCATAATTTTAGAAAATTGTGGAAGCAATGATACTGGCCTGTATTTAGAAAAATTATGTTTGTCTCCATTTTTATATAATGGGACTACCTTGGCAATTTTCATTTCGTCTGGAAAAATCCCTGTTGACAGAGACAGATTACAAATGTAAGTAAATGGTTCAATAACAGTTTCTATTATAGTTTTTACAGTCCATCCATCCATCCATCCATTTTCTTCCGCTTTATCCGGAGTCGGGTCGGGGGGGCAGCAGCTCAAGCAAAGCCGCCCAGACCTCCCGATCCACACACACCTCCTCCACTCCCCCAGGGGAACCCCAAGGCGATCCCAAGCCAGCCGAGAGATGTAGTCCCTCCAGCGTGTCCTGGGTCTTCCCTGGGGCCTCCTCCCAGTGGGACGTGCCCGGAACACCTCTCCGGCGAGGCGTCCAGGGGGCATCAGGAAAAGATACCCGAGCCACCTCAACTGACTCCTTTTGACGTGGAGGAGCAGTGGCTCAACTCCGAGCTCCTCCCGAGTGACCGAGCTCCTCACCCTATCTGTAAGGGAGCGCCCAGCCACCCTGCGGAGGAAACTCATCTCGGCCGCTTGTACTCGCGATCTTGTTCTTTCGGTCATGAGCCAAATCTCATGACCATAGGTGAGGATCGGAACGTAGATCGATTGGTAAATCGAGAGCTTTGCCCCCCTACTCAGCTCTCTCTTCACCACGACGGTCTGATACAGCGACCGCATCACTGCAGATGCTGCACCGATCCATCTATCGATCTCACGCTCCATCCGTCCCTCACTCATGAACAAGACCCCGAGATACTTAAACTCCTCCACTTGAGGCAAAGACACTCCACTGACCTGAAGAGGGCAAAGCACCTTTTTCCGGTCGAGAACCATGGCCTCGGATTTGGAGGTGCTGATTTTCATCCCGGACGCTTCACACTCGGCTGCAAACCGCCCCAGTGCACGCTGAAGGTCCTGATTTGACGAAGCCAACAGAACCACATCTTCCGCAAACAGCAGAGACAAGATTCTGTGGTTCCCAAACCTGAATGAAAATCAGACAGTGGATCAAAGGCTAAACAAAACAAGAATGGCACTCAACGTTTGACTACAGAAACAAAACTTACTGATAAAAGAAAAATACACAGATGATCAAAAAAGCAAATAAAAGATACCAACACAGGAAAACTGACAGAAAATAATGGTCAAGAGCAGAGCAGGTGCAAATCTTGCCAAAAACTATTATCAGGAAAGAATGACTGAGAGTCAAATATGTAGTCATCTTCAAGCTTCAATTGAACTCAAACCGTATTTTTCCAAACTTCCATAGTCTACTTATTGTAATTAACCTTTATTTAACCAGGTTTGTCCCATTGAGATAGAGATCTCTTTTACAAGGGGGGCCTGGACAATTATAAACATTTCCAATTCGCCAGTTCACTTACGAATTTGTTCTTGCATTTTATGATTACTTACTTTACTTAAAATTCATGATTACTTACTTTGAATACTGCTGGCGAAGTCATTAAATTTCTACAGGTACTATTTACTTATTGTTGGCATTCATAGTGTAAAATTCTGTTTAAGATTCAACATCATCTTTCAAAGTACCAAGACAAAAAATAAATAAATAAATAAATAAATAAAATAAATAAATAGAAAAAAAGACAATTAAACTGACCGAAGGTAACTTTTAAAACTGGTGCAGGATTAACTTTGGCAAAGAATATACCATATGTTTTGGAGTATACGTTGCACTGGTGCATACGTCTCCCTTGTTAATGCTTATAGGGTCTTTGTTTTTTGTTAAACAGGGAGTCCTGCTGGGTCTGGTGGACAGTTTTTGTTAAACTACTCAGCAGATATTTACTTAATCCCAATTGCAAGTAATACAGACAATGCATATGTCAAATTTGTTCCTTTTACCTTTGTTAAATTATATTTTTGAATACAAATGCCACTTGTATTTTTTAATTAAAATGTAACAAAATAAGGAAATGCATCATAAAACAGGGATAAATGGAAAATAATTACAAGTAACAAATGTATAAATGAACCAAGTTTTCTCAAAACAATAGTGTATTATTTATTTGAATTTCATTAGATATTTAACCAACTCATGTCAGTTTACTGAGCAAAATCTGCATCTGTCTGAAGAAAACATTAGCTCCATTTTTATACCATGCTATACCACTCTTGAAGGGCAGAGTTTCACTGTGTGGGTATTGCATATTTACTTCTTCCTCTCCATTGCCATCAAAACCCTCCATCTCTTCCAATATCAACTGTAAGGCAGCCTGAACAGAGAATCGCTTTTCCATCTTGATCAGTTGTGGTATGGAACCATGCTCACACAGTTGTTTATAGTGTCAGGTCCCCTAGAATGGTTCCCGCAAGACTAAGTGTGAAATGTGTGGGAATGCGGGTGCAGTTTCTGCACAAGGTTGCAAAATTGTGCGCAAACAGTGGGCGCACACTGGGCCTCATGTATCAACGTCGCGTACGGCGATATTTGAGCGTATATGGGGTGTACGCCAAAATGGCTGCGCTACTTGGCATTTATCAATGTGGTCGTTGGCGTATGCTGCACTGAAAATATACACCAGGTCAAGAGGTGGTGTAAATTATACGCCAAAATGAACCAGCACTGGAATCCACATAAAAATGAAAATGATCAACATGATAAACAGTGCCATCATACAAATCAATGCATATGTTACATAAATAACACTTTCTTGATTATACTACATAATAATTAATACAAATCCCGCTTTTGCGGGATTGTTGGTCTCGAGCACGATCCGTGGCCACAGCGCTGACTGCAAAGAAAGCGCTGCTCGCCTTTTTCTCCAGACTTCGAGCCTGGAGCCAGAGCAGCACTGAGCTTAACTTTATGTGGTATGACTGTTTTAGACAATGAAATTGATAATTACAACTGTAGTGTTGTCATTCCCTTCGCCTGTGCTGCAATCAGGTTTTGTCTTCTCCATTCGTTTGTTAACATAAAATAAATAAAATAAAGAAATAAATTTTAAAAATAAAGAAATCTGAAAAATTAGGTGTGTCTTATTAATTGAGCGAGCAAATATCCACGTCAAAAATTATTGACATGTGAAAAGAGAATACAGTGGTCCCTCGCTATAACGCGGTTCACCTTTTGCGGCCTCGCGGATTTTTTTAGTCCAATTTTGCATGCTTTTTTTTTACAGTGCATTGTGTTCTGCGTGTCTGTTTATAAGAATCTTCTCACCCAGAAGAAAAAAGAGCACCAACAACTACTCATAACTGTGTTCTTCACTCGGAAAAAGACACCTGCAGCGAGGTGTGACTCAGTGGAAAAAGGCGCAGCGTCAGGACGAAGAGGCGCGTTCAGAGGAACTGTGAAATACTGGTCAGTCACTATTAATAATTTCCTATGTGTCCAACTTCGTAGGTTGATCGTTAAAATTAAATTTGTTAGTTCTAAAAGCCATTATAATTATTTATAGGAAAACGTTCTATTTTTATTTCTCAAACAAATGTTTGGGCCTGAAAACAGGTTGGTCTTATTTTTCTACTAAGGTTTGAACTTTGAGAGTGTTTACACACAAGAGAAGAGTGAGAAAATGTTCATGCCTGATTGAGAAAAGTGTATAAAGTGTGTAGTGAGGGGTTTTACAGCCTTAAAATGTCTATAATAATTGTAAAAAATAACGCTGACTACGTCGCAGATTTTGCGTAATACGGGCTATTTTTAGATTGTAACTCCCGCGATAAACGAGGGACCACTGTAACACTTTTTGGATTATACTACAAAACAATTGTTACGACGGCCGCTTTTGACGCTCTATTGGCACGCGTCGTGATTGGTGGAGTTCTTTTTCTTTGCCGTCTTCCTGGCTTCCATGTCGTAAAATGAGGGTGTGTCTGAAGCGGAGTCTGAATATTTATGGGCGTGTTTATTAGAATTACAATTGTTTTCACCCGCCGCATTTATCAAGGTCACGTCGGGCGTACGCTGGAAATGGGCAGGTGCGTACTGCTTGATACATGTCACGGCAACTTTGGTGTACTTCAAATTTACACCGTAAATTTATGCCACAAGTGCGCAACTTTGATACATGAGGACCACTGCGCGTGCTACCACCAAAGGCCCATTCATCTGCTTTAAGTCCCGGTTAGACAGAAGAAGGACAATAAAACCCAAATGAAACAAGAAATCAGGACTTTTGGTGACTTTCGGAGGCATTGTTTAACCTTTGTTCAGCTTTGTTCCTGCAGATGTCACTTTGTCAGAATTTTTGAAATGTTGAAAAATTTGAACTAATACCGAAGACAACCTCAATTCTTCTGTATTTTGTTTTGCTTTCATTCTTGACAGTTTCTTATTGTTTGCATAGTTTTTGTAATGTTAGCATTTTGTTTAACTTTTGTCCAACTTCGTTCAACCTCCCAAGTCCAACATATTGAACAAAGGTTGACGAATGCAATGGTATCTGAACGAATCAATAACTAAAGCTTTGACGGCACCGTGGCAGGAACATGGGGTTAGCATAACGATGAGCAATTTTATCTGCACTCAGCGGAAACTATCCATTAGTGCAGGGGTGGCCAAGTTTGGTCCTCGAGAGCCACCTTCCTGACACTCTTATTTGTCTCCCTGCTACAACACACCTGAATCCAAGGAAAGGCTCATTAAAAGTCTGCTAACAAATCTTTAATTGGATTCAGGTGTGTTGGAGCAGGGAGACAACTGAGAGTGTCAGGAAGGTAGATCTCGAGGACCGAACTTTGCCATCCCTGCATTAGCGGTTATAAACTCAGGGCTGTGAAGGTCGGATTTCATCATGGGGAGGAGGAGGGGGGTGTTAGGGTGTACTCTGTAATCATGATCGTCACTGAGGTTTTTTAAATGCTTATTGCAAAGCATTTTTTTTTTCTCATCATTTTTGATCATCTGCTGACTGTTGCCGTGCTAATTGCGGGAAAGGCCAGACATTTTCTAAGTGTCAAAGCAAGCGGTGTTAGATGTTCATGTGTGTCACCTGGAATTTGGCCGACACTTGTCATGAGAGGGATCGAATGGGCTCTCACAGGGCAGACTGTCTTTTAGCCACTGGTGTGTGCAGATAATTGTATCAACAGGTGTACGAGCCGTTGGAGGCAGCTCCGATTTTACTACTACTTGCATTTTTTTGGTTGTGTTCTACACTACTCCTGTATTTGCTATTTGGACTCTTTCAGTTTGTTAGACTCGACTGCAACACTGGTAATTAAACACCTTTATTTTCCCTTTATTTCCTGTGTGGTTACTGCCTACATCTGTTGGGTTCATTTTGAAACTGCTCTCACAAAAGAATGGAACACACAAGGTAGGATTATACAGTGAACATCCCAATAATTTGTGTTGTCTCTTACCAAAACAACAGACCCTGCCAAAGGGTTTTGCTGTTGCAATTTCCCTCTCTAGTTGATATGATTCTTCACCTCAATGCTGGGTCACTAAGTGGATTCTTGTCTGCGTTTCTGGTTATGCACAAAAAGGTCTTTTGTATCATTTCACATTGTTTCTTTCTCCTTAATACATGTGTATTTGTTTGTGGAATATGTCCAAATACAGTACAGGTGCTGGCAAATGATACAGTAATGCAGGGGGCAGTAGAACTGGAATCAGAGCCTGAGAGCCATAATAAAAAGCAACTGCAGAGACAAATTCATTCTTTCAGATGAAAATAGCTGAAAATAAGCTGAAAATGAAAAATAAATAAAAAATACATGCCATCCACAGGATTCAAACCTGCACTTTCCAAAAGCACTGATTGGCAGTTAGAAACTTTACCACTGAGTGTCAGGACGGGCGGCAGCCCGTCACCAGGAGCGGTTGGACCCGCAATACAGACTCCCAGACTTGACTTAGGTGTAAGAGAAAACGTGGTCTTTATTTCAGGCAAAGGTTCAGTACACATGTGGTCAGTCAGCGTGGCAGAGGTACAAACAGGATCAGGCTGAGACGCAGTCACAAACAAGCAGGGTTCAGAGGCACGAGCAATACCAGACATCCGGGATAAGGCAAAAGGCATGGTCAAGGTAACAGAGCAAGGTTCCAAAACACGGCAAGACAAAAAACAGGACTGTAATGGGTGCTGGAAAGTGTGCTAAGACAACAATCTGGTGAGGAAGTGAAGAACTGTGGGGTTTAAATACATGTGGACTAATTAGTGACAGGTGGTGTAAACAAGGTGCAGTGAGAGGAAGGATCCAGAAAGGGGGCGTGGCTCATGAACAAAGACACAATGTTGTGTAAGACAGTGAGGGAAGAGAGCACAAGGTGGAGAGAAGAAAAGACAAAGATGTGTGAACAGGAGTCAAGAGTGTGACTAAAGGGAGTGAGCACAGTGGTGTGATGTAATAGACAAAGACACGGAAGCAGGTGCAAGAGTGTGAGCAAACGGAAACAAAACAGACTGCATCAAAGTGAGGGAAACATAATGGCAGGTGCAGGGCGTGGAGTGAACAGAAGTAACTGGGCATGAGACCAGGAATGAAGACATGATGGGAGGGGCATAATGGAAACAAACAGCAAAAGCAGAACAGAGCTAAAATGGAAATCATGGTCAGAATGTAATACAACAACAGGAACTAAAATCAAACATGAGCATGAGCACAAAAGTAACTAGAACTGATCAGGAAATCAATACAAAAGCAGAATTAAACAGGAACAGACTAATAAACAGAAATCAAAACCCGATATAAAAGTATAACAGAAAACATATACAAATGAAAGCTAAATGATAAACAATGAAAACACAAACGGGCTGAACAAAACTAGAACAGAACTGGACAATGGCTATAGTATGGAAAGTAACAAAGTGATGAGAAAAACATAACAGAATAACTCATGATGAAAATAAACCACTAATAAATCAAAGCGGGAACAGAAGGTGCAGCAAAGAAAGGGGCAAAAAAGGGATCAAAGCCTGGAACAGGGCTGGTCATGACACTGAGCTACCATCACTGTCCTGTGAAATGTGCGGGAACATGCCTGATATCAAGAAGGAAATGGACATATTAAAAAAAACACACACACCATATAAAAACACCACATTTTATTGAATCCCTCTTATCAAGCAGGCAATACAAGTATGATCCTTCTGTTCCTCTATAGATGACCCATGGTCACAGATGTACAGTCATGAAGTGACTTAAATGAGAAGCAGTGCACTGTCCACATCTGCTGGTGGCATGTCCAGCTGGCCCCTCGCGCATGTCCTACCCGACATGCATGTCCTGTGGATGGTGTGCTGCAGGACAGACACCGCATCATGTGGAACAGAGCTCACGTGGGTGACGTGTCATTCAGATCACCCACTGCCTGTTATGATCTGATTGTTCGGATCATCTGGGGTAGCCTGTCAATGTACGTGGTGTGCACGCGCTGGCTGCAGCCCATTGCAACAGTATTGTTGTTGTATGTTTTTATGTATGTCCACATGATGACTCGCGCATCACAGTGGGCAGTTGTTAGTTCATGTCTGTCCAAACACGGTTCATGTTCCCCAGCCGTGACGTCCAGAACCACAGATCTCCGTAGCCGCTCCTGTCATCGGCCACACTCCCTGTCAGTTCAGCACACACACCAACGTGTCACTGTGTCTGTTTGCAAAGCCACACTCGTAGGGCACTTAGACAAATTTCACATCCAGCTTGACAGTGATCATCTGCTGACTGCTGTGTTAACAGTGTGATTGGCCACACATTTTCTGTGTCAAACGAGCGGTGTTAGATGTTTGTGCGTGTCACCTGGAATTTGGCCGATACCTGCCTCGTAAGGATTCCATGGTTTCGCACAGCGCACACTCTGTCTTTCAGCTGCTGATGTGCACAAATAGTTGTAGCAACAGCTGTACGAGGCATGAGAGGCAGCTACGATTTTACACGTATTGCATATGATTCCTGCTTCATGCGCAATTCATGCGCAAGCTAACCAAATTTGTACTATGTGTGAAGGGGCCCTTAAGGATGGACAGCCATGCATGTGGCTTCTTTAAAGAGTAGCAAAGCCCATCTTTCATTTAGATTGACCTTTCCTATACCATGGTATTGGGCCATCTATATACTAAGAGACAACTGTATCTGTATATGTCCCTTTCCTGTCCAAATGGCACCTTGGAACTGCATTGAGTACTGTAGTAGTAGTAGGAGTAGGAGTAAGCGTGGAAGTAGTAGTAGTTAAGGGGAGAGACACTTTGATGCTGCAAAATTAAGCCAAATTTGGCACACATATTTTGACACATGGGGAGTGATATAGGCTATTGAGCACTGTAGTAGTAGTAGTAGTAGTAGTAGTAGTAGTCATAGTTCTGTAGTAGTAGTAGTAGACACTTCTGTGCTACAGAATTGAGCCAAACCAGGCACACATATACTTTGACATACATAAGCCATTGAGCACTTTAGTAGTAGTAGTTAAGGAGAGAGACACGTTTGTGCTGCATCACCATTGACAAGTGTGCTCAAAGGCTGGTGTCACACTTTCCTGTTCTCTTCTTTTTCCTTTGAACTTTTAACCTCTTCATTTTTGCAAGTAGCAGTTGCATTGTAGTAGACATAGTAGTAATAGTAGTAGTAGTGTAGTAGTAGTAGTAGTAGTAGTAGTAATAGTAGTAGTAGTGTAGTAGTAGTAGTAGTAGTAGTAGTAGTAGTAGTAGTAGTAGTAGTAGTAGTAGTAGTAGTAGTAGTAGTAGTAGTAGTAGTAGTAGTAGTAGTAGTAGTAGTAATAGTAGTAGTAGTAGTAGTAGTAGTAGTAGTAGTAGTAGTAGTAGTAGTAGTAATTGCAAAGGTATCTTCTTGAGGCCGTTTTAGTTGCACCCTAACAGATCTTTAGAATCTGGGGTAGGTGGGAGGTGATAGCTTTGGTGGTAAAGATGAAGTTTTCATTTCATTCTCTGAATCAAACCTGCCATGGGGAGGTAATTGGCTAGAAATAAATATTATATTACTTTACCTTCTCATATAAAACTATGCTTGGCCTCAATGTGAAGTACAGTGTGAGTGGGGAGGGTGGAAAGTCACACTCACGCATGTGCTGAGTCACCTATAGAAAAGGGGTGTTTAAAAACAAGATAACAACCCTAAATCTAAGGGAAAAGGTACTCAAAACAAGGTAGATTATCTGTCCATGCAGCAAGATAATTTCACTTGACAAGACTGTTGAACTAAGATTGTTAAATCTAGAAATAAGTATGTTGAACACTTAAAATAAGAAATTAATTTTTAAAACAAGATAAATTAAATCAAAGTTTTTTTTTTTCTTGGTAAGAACCAAATTTGCAGTGTGGGACTAGTGTGAGTATGCCCAAAGAAATATCATTTTTGTCTCTGAGATGGAGTCACTCAAGTCCCCTACAAGGCTGTCAGTCAATCTAACGCATGAGGTTGTATTATGGGTTCTTTACAATCAGTTATCACTGACTGATCAGAAGTGAAAACAGAATACCCCTGATCATAACTGGAAAAACAAATCAATAAAAACTGCCTTTATCTTTGATTTAGAAGCTTTTAAAATAAAATCAAATAAAGCATAATAATAACAGTGCCTCATTTTACAAAGAATTGTTTTTGATGCCTAATAACAGACCCACTTTGATGTTGGTCAGACTGTACATTACATTTAAAGGTGGATGAAGATGAAAATTGCTTTAACTATGGCTTCCTTATCTTGTGCTTGGTCATGCTGTTCCCCACCCACTAAGTGCAGATCAGAAACAAATCATTTCCAACAGACTGAACAGAGGGTAGTCAAATCAACTCTCAAAGAATAAAATGTAGGAACGTCCCAAACAGCAGAGGACAGAAAATGCAAGGGAGTGAAACATAGAGGTGGATACAGGGTGCAGAGGAACCGTGTGTGGAGTGAAAGCAGATTCCCTCGAAATGGAAATTTGTCTGCGCTGCTGTGCAGACTGATTACATTTGGGGCGCCCATGGCACAGGAGCACATATAGCATATATAGAAAAAATATCACACTTGTCAAAAGCTTGAAATCAGCTCGGTGAGAGGAAAAGAATTGTCAATTTTATTTTATTATTTTATTTTAATAATTTTAAATTGTCACTGTCATGCAGCATTACCACATGAATACTCCTGTCAGACATAGTCGAGCCAGGTGTGAGAGCGCGCACTGATGCTGTGTCAGTGCATCCTACACACTACAGAACCACTCTGGATGCTGACTCTCAACCATCCAGGCAGACAAAGGGTCCATCCACATTTTCATTGACTTGCCAAAGTCAGGTCATACGTGAGTGTCCACTTGACATTTTCCAGTTGTTGGGGTGATCAGCACTGAGGCAGCTGTGTGCTGGATCATCCCCAGAGAAGCATGCCACATTGCTGTACAGTCATAATTAACATTCCACAGGTCAGTCTCAAGCCTCTTTTCATCATCCTGTTACGAATTGAGTCACATTTTAGTGGTGCATTATTTTTATTTTACTATTTCTAATCCTACCCTTTCCTCTAACCATAACCTAACCCTACCCCTTTCCCTAACCATAAGCTCCACAGACCCCCCCCCCCCCCCCCCGCATCACCCCACATTTCATGATGGTATCATGAACTAATAGATTAATTCACTTTCCTGATGCCATCACAAACTGGCGTCAGATCAGGTTGCATTTCTTTAAGTATCTTTTCATTTGATTTAAGGACTCCGTTGAAACCGAGTAAAGCCATCATGCTCCATTTGTGGCCTGAGGTCACTGGTTGGAGTAAAGTTTCACAGCTTGAACATTCACAGGGATTAAGTTAGTTTCATTCATGAAGTCAGTGGTGTGGGTACACATCTCTGTGTGGGTGTGACTGTGAGCAGCACAGCGCGGGTCATTACAATCTCATTATTTTAAGGTGCAAATTAAAAAAAAATCCCAGTCTTGTCAAACAATTTTAATCACTAATGACAAGTATTTTAACTAGGCATTGGTCTAGCAGTGGAAAATATCAACTAGACATAAGTGAAGAGTTAATGGTCCGTGTCATCGTGTGACACAGGTACGGCAGGAGACATACAGCTGTTTATCATCCAAATATCACGGACAAAGTGACAAGAAGAATCAAAACCATTTACTTATGGAAGGACACATTGTCTCCCTTGTTCCTCCGTTTCTGGCTTTGCCAACATGCGCAGCTTTCTGGCATATTCCACCTGTTCCTTGAACTTCTATGCACGCAAATCACTAACTTGCCCGGAATTAAAATGGTGATCATGCCGCCTCCTTACTGGTCTATTAAACATTAGGTCTCTCTCTTCTAAGTCCCTGTTAGTAAATGATATAATAATTGATCAACATATTGATTTATTCTGCCTTACAGAAACCTGGTTACAGCAGGATGAATATGTTAGTTTAAATGAATCAACACCCCCGAGTCACACTAACTGCCAGAATGCTCGTAGCACGGGCCGAGGTGGAGGATTAGCAGAAATCTTCCATTCCAGCTTATTAATTAATCAAAAACCCAGACAGAGCTTTAATTCATTTGAAAGCTTGACTCTTAGTCTTGTCCATCCAAATTGGAAGTCCCAAAAACCAGTTTTATTTGTTGTTATCTATCGTCCTCCTGGTCATTACTGTGAGTTTCTCTGTGAATTTTCAGAACTTTTGTCTGACTTAGTGCTTAGCTCAGATAAGATAATTATAGTGGGTGATTTTAACATCCACACAGATGCTGAGAATGACAGCCTCAACACTGCATTTAATCTATTATTAGACTCAATTGGCTTTGCTCAAAATGTAAATGAGTCCACTCACCACTTTAATCATATCTTAGATCTTGTTCTGACTTATGGTATGGAAATTGACGACTTAACAATATTTAAAAGTCTTTCAGAAAGCGCTGTAACTAGGTTTAAGGATATGATTCCTTCTTTATGTTCTCTAATGCCATATACCAACACAGTGCAGAGTAGCTACCTAAACTCTGTAAGTGAGATAGAGTATCTCGTCAATAGTTTTACATCCTCATTGAAGACAACTTTGGATGCTGTAGCTCCTCTGAAAAAGAGAGCTTTAAATCAGAAGTGCCTGACTCCGTGGTATAACTCACAAAGTCGCAGCTTAAAGCAGATAACGCGTAAGTTGCAGAGGAAATGGCATCTCACTAATTTAGAAGATTCACTTCACTTAGCCTGGAAAAGAGTCTGTTGCTCTATAAAAAAAAGCCCTCCGTAAAGCTAGGACTTCTTACTACTCATCACTAATTGAAGAAAATAAGAACAACCCCAGGTTTCTTTTCAGCACTGTAGCCAGGCTGACAAAGAGTTAGAGCTCTATTGAGCTGAGTATTCCTTTAACTTTAACTAGTAATGACTTCATGACTTTCTTTGCTAATAAAATTTTAACTATTAGAGAAAAAATTACTCATAACCATCCCAAAGACGTATCGTTATCTTTGGCTGCTTTCAGTGATGCCAGTATTTGGTTAGACTCTTTCTCTCAGATTGTTCTGTCTGAGTTATTTTCATTAGTTACTTCATCCAAACCATCAACATGTCTATTAGACCCCTATCCTACCAGGCTGCTCAAGGACGCCCTACCATTATTTAATCCTTCGATCTTAAATATGATCAATCTATCTTTATTAGTTGGCTATGTACCACAGGCTTTTAAGGTGGCAGTAATTAAACCATTACTTAAAAAGCCATCACTTGACCCAGCTATCTTAGCTAATTATAGGCCAATCTCCAACCTTCCTTTTCTCTCAAAAATTCTTGAAAGGGTAGTTGTAAAACAGCTAACTGATCATCTGCAGAGGAATGGTCTATTTGAAAAGTTTCAGTCAGGTTTTAGAATTTATCATAGTACAGAAACAGCATTAGTGAAGGTTACAAATGATCTTCTTATGGCCTCAGACAGTGGACTCATCTCTGTGCTTGTTCTGTTAGACCTCAATGCTGCTTCTGATACTGTTGACCATAAAACTTTATTACAGAGATTAGAGCATGCCATAGGTATTAAAGGCACTGCGCTGCGGTGGTTTGAATCATATTTATCTAATAGATTACAATTTGTTCATGTAGATGGGGAATCTTCTTCACAGACTAAGGTTAATTATGGAGTTCCACAAGGTTCTGTGCTAGGACCAATTTTATTCACTTTATACATGCTTCCCTTAGGCAGTATTATTAGACGGCATTGCTTAAATTTTCATTGTTACGCAGATGATACCCAGCTTTATCTATCCATGAAGCCAGAGGACACACACCAATTAGCTAAACTGCAGGATTGTCTTACAGACATAAAGACATGGATGACCTCTAATTTCCTGCTTTTAAACTCAGATAAAACTGAAATTATTGTACTTGGCCCCACAAATCTTAGAAACATGGTGTCTAACCAGATCCTTACTCTGGATGGCATTACCCTGACCTCTAGTAATACTGTGAGAAATCTTGGAGTCATTTTTGATCACGATATGTCATTCAAAGTGCATATTAAACAAATATGTAGGACTGCTTTTTTGCATTTACGCAATATCGCTAAAATTAGAAAGGTCTTGTCTCAGAGTGATGCTGAAAAACTAATTCATGCATTTATTTCCTCTAGGCTGGACTATTGTAATTCATTATTATCAGTTTCCTGAAAAGCCTTCAGTTAATTCAAAATGCTGCAGCTAGAGTACTAACGGGGACTAGAAGGAGAGAGCATATCTCACCCATATTGGCCTCTCTTCATTGGCTTCCTGTTAATTCTAGAATAGAATTTAAAATTCTTCTTCTTACTTATAAGGTTTTGAATAATCAGGTCCCATCTTATCTTAGGGACCTCGTAGTACCATATCACCCCAATAGAGCGCTTCGCTCTCAGACTGCAGGCTTACTTGTAGTTCCTAGGGTTTGTAAGAGTAGAATGGGAGGCAGAGCCTTCAGCTTTCAGGCTCCTCTCCTGTGGAACCAGCTCCCAATTCAGATCAGGGAGACAGACACCCTCTCTACTTTTAAGATTAGGCTTAAAACTTTCCTTTTTGCTAAAGCTTATAGTTAGGGCTGGATCAGGTGACCCTGAACCATCCCTTAGTTATGCTGCTATAGACTTAGACTGCTGGGGGGTTCCCATGATGTACTGAGTGTTTCTTTCTCTTTTTGCTCTGTATGCACCACTCTGCATTTAATCATTAGTGATTGATCTCTGCTCCCCTCCACAGCATGTCTTTTTCCTGGTTCTCTCCCTCAGCCCCAACCAGTCCCAGCAGAAGACTGCCCCTCCCTGAGCCTGGTTCTGCTGGAGGTTTCTTCCTGTTAAAAGGGAGTTTTTCCTTCCCATTGTTGCCAAGTGCTTGCTCACAGGGGGTCGTTTTGACCGTTGGGGTTTTTACGTAATTATTGTATGGCCTTGCCTTACAATGTAAAGCACCTTAGGGCAACTGTTTGTTGTGATTTGGCGCTATATAAAAAAAATTGATTGATTGATTGATATGTTAAACATGGTGCGAATGTCATGTGAAAGACTAAAGTAAGATAATTTTATGTTTACTGAAAAGTAGCAGATTTTTTTTGTTGTTGTTTTATATATTGTTGTGCAAGCCACTTTTAATTACAAATTCATCCGCACAGGCCTGAGTTTTCATTATCCTTCATTTGTTTGGCATTTTTTGTTGAAAATTTAGCAGGTGAACACTGGGTGTGTTTAAAACAATATTGTCGTGCTCTTAATTCATAATGTGAAGTAAAACAGAGCATGCCATGTAAAAGAAACAGTTTTATTTTTGCTTAATAAACTGTACTATGTGGTCAAGAGTATTTATATTTAGTTTCTTTTGTCTGTATTAGCATATTTGTTATTGTAGTAATCCAGAATTAATTGAAAGTAATCAAATTACATTACTTGGATTATGTTACTGACTACATTTTTCAACAGGTAACTAGTAACTGTATCGGAATACATTTTTAAAGTAACCCTCCCAACCCTGACGGTGACACAGTCAGTAACTTGAAGTAATGAAGCTTTTTTGAAGCCTAGCAATCACAGCTTCAGCACCAAATCACAGAGGAGACATGGTTTAATCTAGTCATATCTTACACCTCTATTTTTTCATCAGCTTTCATTTGTATTACAAAAAAGTTACATCATGATTTCCTGTCCCTGATTCCACTGTACCATGCATCTAGAAAGTATTCACAGCACTTCACTTTTTCCACATCTTGTTATGTTACAGCCTGATTCCAAAATTGAATAATGCACTTTTTTTTTGTCAAACTTCTACACACAATACCCCATAATAACAATGTGAACAAAGTTTTTTAGACTCTTGTGAAATTATTAAAGAAAAAAACAAGCTAATAAATCACATGTACCTAAGTATTCACAGCCTTTGCCATGAAGCCCAAAATTGAGATCAGGTGCATCGTGTTTCTATTGATCATCAATAGAATATATACACAATAATTCTTTTAAAAGATATATGTTATATTTTAACTTTGTACAAATGACAGAATTGACATTAATGGAGTTATTCTATCAGTATAAATGCTATTTATAAATCAAAACCATAACTCAATATGACTTTATTTTTGAAGACCTCTGCTTGACCAGAGCATTGTAATTGATAGAGAGCTGGCTTTACAGCTGCTCTCAGGGTGCCTCTGTGCTGGGAGGGCTGTAGTAAACACGAGCTTCCAGCAGGGGCAGACTGTTGAAATAAAAGTGTGGTCTTATTGTTTGGGTCTGTTGTTATTTTTAATATTATTAGAACCTATTAAATTTGTTTTACTAGTAGTTGTAAATGTGCCAGGGATAATATTGGAATTTATCTGTTATCTGTAACTTCCGATACATTTTTGGGTGGTTTATTGTTTCATCTTTATCGAAGATAACTTTTCAGTTAACTGTTATCTGTTATCGAAGTTAATTTTTTGGTTATCTGTGCCCACCACTGTATATATATATATATATATATACTAACCAGTGCACTGTACTGTACTTCATGTCATGACAAGCTATTAATCATCAGATCTATGCCTTGTAGCACAATATAGACAGTAACAGATAATAACTAATTTAGTCTACTTAGCACATCCTTCGGGATCTTGCATTTCTATTTCAAAAGTGTGTTGGTGTAGGACATATGGCAGGATACAATACAATGTAGGGTGCTTTGTTTGCACTTGCACATTTCTTGTTTCCACTTTTGCATCCCACGCGTACCACCAACCAGCCGCAGAACAATGTGGACCTGCCATACTGCTTTAAAACTGCTCATAAATGGTCATTGAATGTGAAGGGCAAACGATCAATGGATCACACACTGGAGTAATACAGCTTTATTTACTAAAGTGGGTAATGATGAACTTTGACCAGACTGACATGGTCACGGCACATGCATGTTATTAATGCTGATTTTGCTTCTTAAAATTAAACTACTGTAAATGAAAGGAAAGTTGTGCTGCTTAAAATCAAAATAGTCTGTCAGAATCTAATGATAGGTTTAGGTCCGTACAGAATAGTATCTAGATCCAGACCTGGACTGCGGTCTGCCTGTTGGTGATGGTGGCTCCATTGTCTCTTCCTAATGCTGCTGTTAACAAAATAAGCTGCGCTGGGTGAATTGTTTAGCTATCTGTATAAGTGCAGATAGCTACTGTAACTTTTTACAACATTTCTAATGTACAAAGCACTGGTGGAAACATCCCATATTTGACTTTTTAGTTACCACTGGTAATTTTTTCTGCACCATTCAACAACGTGCATAACATTCAGGAGCAAGACAGGAACTGAACTCACTCTGAGGTTATTGCAAGCAGAAAATATTTAAATTGGGAATAAATGAATGAAAAAGGGCATCACGGTGGCTTAGTGGTTAGCACTGTTGCCTCACAACAAGGTCATGGGATTGCTTCCCACCTGTGCACTGCAAAAACTGATATCTAAGAAAGTAAAAAAAAAGACTTGTTTAAAGAAAATTTTACTTAATTTTTGTCTAAACAGAAAAAAATGATCTTGTCAAGCATATTTTACATAAGAAAAAAGGTCTTATTTTGGGAAAATTTATCTCATTTTTTCTTAAGTTTTTTCGAGCTAATATCAAGCTGTATTTAACCAGTAACAAGGAAAGACAGTGGATTTTAAATCATCCAAGCAAAGGAACAAGATTGTTTTCTATATTTTAAGATGGAGGTTTTGGGATAATTCAGGGGTCTCCAGTGACCTCACTCTCCCCTGCTTCCCTTATCCCGCGTGTCCGTTGATTTGAAAGAAGGTTTTGACCAGCTATTTGAATTTGAACGCAATGGCTAGACCACCACCTAGAGATTTATTAAAACAGAATTTAAATATGCCAGTATTTGACAGAATTTTGAGTTTTACAGAATGAGTGAGATAAACAAAAGCATACCCAGAGGTTCTGAGGGTCCCAGGAGCTGCAAGCATCCAATCAGCAGTCTGGTGTTCCAGCAAGCTGACAGCAAGGAGGAAACCTGCACAGTGGGCTGGGCTCTGTTTTTATACATCTCTCTCTTCCTATGCTAATACAATGATTCATGCTAATCTGACTGAATCATATTTATCTAATAGATTGCAATTTGTTCATGTAAATGGGGAGTCTTCTTCACAGACTAAGGTTAATTATGGAGTTCCACAAGGTTCTGTGGTAGGACCAATTTTATTCACTTTATACATGCTTCCCTTAGGCAGTATTATTAGAAAGCATTGCTTAAATTTTCATTGTTACACAGATGATACCCAGCTTTATCTATCCACAAAGCCAGAGGACACACACCAATTAGTTAAACTGCAGGAATGTCTTACAGACATAAAGACATGGATGACCTCTAATTTCCTGCTTTTAAATTCAGATAAAACTGAAGTTATTGTACTTGGCCCCTCAAATCTTAGAAACATACATGGTGTCTAACCAGATCCTTACTCTGGATGGCATTACCCTGACATCTAGTAATACTGTGAGAAATGTTGGAGTCATTTTTGATCAGGATATGTCCTTCAGTGCGCATATTAAGCAAATATGTAGGACTGCTTTTTTGCATTTGCGCAATATCTCTAAAATTAGAAAGGTCTTGTCTCAGAGTGATGCTGAAAAACTAATTCATGCATTTATTTCCTCTAGGCTGGACTACTGTAATTCATTATTATCAGGTTGTCCTAAAAGTTTCCTGAAAAGCCTTCAGTTAATTCAAAATGCTGCAGCTAGAGTACTGACGGGGACTAGAAGGAGAGAGCATATTTCACCCATATTGGCCTCTCTTCTTTGGCTTCCTGTTAATTCCAGAATAGAA
Organism: Thalassophryne amazonica; assembly: GCF_902500255.1. Classification (NCBI taxonomy): domain Eukaryota; kingdom Metazoa; phylum Chordata; class Actinopteri; order Batrachoidiformes; family Batrachoididae; genus Thalassophryne; species Thalassophryne amazonica. The sequence continues at coordinate 68,993,014 of NC_047116.1, forward strand.
TTTAAAATTCTTCTTCTTACTTATAAGGTTTTGAATAATCAGGACATCATAACCATCTTTTCTTAGGGACCTCATAGTACCTTTTTGCTAAAGCTTATAGTTAGGGCTGGATCACGTGACCCAGAACCATCCCTTAGTTATGCTGCTATAGACTTAGACTGCTGGGGGGTTCCCATGATGCACTGAGTGTTTCTTTCTCTTTTTGCTCAGTATGCACCGCTCTGCATTTAATCATTAGTGATTGATCTCTGCTCTCTTCCACAGCATGTCTTTTTCCTGATTCTCTCCCCTCAGCCCCAACCAGTCCCAGCAGAAGACTGCCCCTCCCTCCTGGTTCTGCTGGAGGTTTCTTCCTGTTAAAAGGGAGTTTTCCTTCCCAGTGTCGCCAAGTGCTTGCTCACAGGGGGTCGTTTTTGACCGTTGGGGTTTTTCTGTAATTATTGTATGGCTTTTTCCTTACAATATAAAGCGCCTTGGGGCAACTGTTTGTTTGTTTGTGATTTGGCGCTATATAAATAAAATGGATTTGATTTGATTTAATCTTAGACGTTGTCCCTCATTTGAGTGGTTTTCATCCCTCTTCTTCGTGGCTTTGGTCCTGCCCACATGTGCCATGGAGTGTTCTTGCTTCCTCTTTCTCTTAAAGTGACACTTGTGCCTAAACTGATAGGAAATTGTTTTGGGCCAGAAAACTGCAAACTGAAAGACTGTTAGCAAGTCTCACCATGCGGATATACCACAAGAATATTAGCACATCTCAGAATTGCACAATATTCTAACAAACAAGTCTAATCATACCCGTGTATCAAGTTTAGTCTCCTTATCTGACTGTCTGTGGTCAGTACTGGCATCCTGTTCCATATGCTGTTTGCAACATGTTTCTCAATGTATCTTCAGGGCCTCACCGAAACAGGGACGCATCACATTTACAACACTTTGAAAATGATTACACAAGCAAATCATCTTTATAACAGCATGCTAAGAAACTGAACTACTAAAGCAAGAGCAAATCTTGAAACAAAAGCAAATATAATCATAAACACAACATAACTTTACTTTGGTACACACAATACACAGTTCAAAAGCATACAAACATATATTTCAAAAGTATTGAATATATACGAGGGCTGTCCGTAAAGTATAGGTCCTTTTTATTTTTTCTAAAACTATATGGATTTCATTCATATGTTTTTACGTCAGACATGCTTGAACCCTCGTGCGCATGCGTGAGTTTTTCCACGCCTGTCGGTGATGTCATTCGCCTGTGAGCACTCCTTGTGGGAGGAGTCGTCCAGCGCCTCGTCGGAATTCCTTTGTCTGAGAAGTTGCTGAGAGACTGGCGCTTTGTTTGATCAAAATTTTTTCTAAACCTGTGAGACACATCGAAGTGGACATGGTTCGAAAAATTAAGCTGGTCTTCAGTGAAAATTTTAACAGCTGATGAGAGATTTTGAGGTGATTCTGTCGCTTTAAGGACTTTTCACGGTGCGAGACGTCGCGCAGCGCTCTCAGGCGGCATCATCAGCCTGTTTCAAGCTTAAAACCTCCACATTTCAGGCTCTATTGATCCAGGACGTCGTGAGAGAACAGAGAAGTTTCAGAAGAAGTCGGTTTCAGCATTTTATCCGGATATTCCACTGTTAAAGGAGATTTTTTTAATGAAAGACGTGCAGGCGGATTGCAGCGTCGGCTCGCAGCCGCCGCGACGCTCCGCCACAGGAAAAACACCTCTGTTGGAAGCCTTGAGGACAAGTTGGAACATCTCCAGCTGATAAACAATTTCTCATATACTCACTCCACTGAAACCCATCAAAAGCCGCCTGGATTTTACAAATGGTTATCAACACGGAGGTGTTTTTCCTGTGCCGCCGCGCCGCGTCGGCTGCGTCCCGACGCGCGGACCCGTCCGCACGTCTTTCATTAAAAAAATCTCCTTTAACAGTGGAATATCCGGATAAAATGCTGAAACAGACTTCTTCTGAAACTTCTCTGTTCTCTCACGACGTCCTGGATCAATAAAGCCTGAAATGTGGAGGTTTTAAGCTTGAAACAGGCTGATGATGCCGCCTGAGAGCGCTGCGCGACGTCTCGCACCGTGAAAAGTCCTTAAAGCGACAGAATCACCTCAAAATCTCTCATCAGCTGTTAAAATTTTCACTGAAGACCAGCTTAATTTTTCGAACCATGTCCACTTCGATGTGTCTCACAGGTTTAGAAAAAAATTTAATCAAACAAAGCGCCAGTCTCTCAGCAACTTCTCAGACAAAGGAATTCCGACGAGGGGCTGGACGACTCCTCCCACAAGGAGTGCTCACAGGCGAATGACGTCACCGACAGGCGTGGAAAAACTCACGCATGCGCACGAGGGTGCAAGCATGTCTGAAGTAAAAACATATGAATGAAATCCATATAGTTTTTGAAAAAAATAAAAAGGACCTATACTTTACGGACAGCCCTCGTAGATATCATGTAATTAACCTTAGCTATTGATTATGTGTTTAATAAGCATTGATAAATATTGATCACTATGATCATATGAGTAATATATTCTTCAACAACAACAAGCTCTATTAATATATAAATGATCACTTCCAAACATTAGAACACACTCATAAATGTAACAATATATTCTTAGCTCAATAAAAGATAAAGAATAATAGGATGATTTTGAATGAGGAAAAAAGCACAAATGGTTAATGCATATTTTAGCACATTTAGGATATATTCCTTCAGAGGCTAATCTTAAAATAAGAATTCTGTCTAGTTTTAAGGCACATTTTGATTATTCAGTGCCTAGACATTTTGCTAGTTTTGAGAATTCTAACAAAATAAATCTTTGTTACCCAACTGGCAGATTTATTTGCTTAATACAAGACAGTTTGGCAGGGCAGCACAGTGGATTAGTGGTTAGCACTGTTGCCTCTCAGGCCTGTGGCCTTTCTGTGTGGAGTTTGCATGTTCTCCCCATGTTTGCGTGGTTTCCTCCGGGTGCTCCGATTTCCTCCCACATCCAAAGACATGCAGGTTAGGTGGACTGGAAACTTGAAATTGTGTGTAGGCTTGTGCGGGTGTAAATGTGTTTGCATGTCTATATTTGAGAAATAAAAATAGAACGTTTTCCTATAAATAATTGTGATGGCTTTTAGAACAAATTTAATTTTAACGATCAACCTACGAGGTTGGACACATAAGAAATTATTAATAGTGACTGAACAGTATTTCACAGTTCCTCTGATCGCGCCTCTTCGTCCTGGCACCGCGCCACTGGCGCACCTTTTTCCACTCACACCTCGCTGCAGGTGTCTTTTTCTGAGTGAAGAACACAGTTATGGGTAGTTGTTGGCGCTCTTTTTTCTTCTGGGCGAGAAGATTCTTATAAACAGACACGCAGAACACAATGCGCATACTCTCCCTTTGCGGTGCCACAACAGGTGTCCCGTCATCTCGACAGAACACCGGCCTGCTTGATGAGGATGCAGAACACAACGCGCTGTAAAAAAAAAAAAGCATGCAAAATTGGACTAAAAAAATCTGCGAAACTGCGAGGTGCTATATTTTCCAGTATTTCTTTTTCTTTCTTTTTTATTTTTATTTTTGATAACTTTCACATCCGAGGAGGCGAGGTTGATGACATGAGGGGGCGTCGCCCCCAAACGCCCCCTCGTGGCGCCGGATCCGGACTGGCACACTGTACTGACACTGTACTGACTGGCCTGTGACTGCTAATTGGAGTAAGTCGTTGAAGATGAGTGAGTGAAAAAAAAAATCAGTTACCATTATTTCACATAAATATTTCTGCTCCAGAACAATAAAATAATTCTCATTTGATTTATGTTGCTTTAGCAGTTGTTTGTGGTTGTTGTTTCTTGAACCACTTCAACACCACCTTTGCAAATATTTGACATACTCTTGGGGATGTTTTTTTTTATTCCCTCAGCGGAAACCCTTTTTAGGAGACACTCCTGTGGGTTGTATCTGAGAGTATGAACAAACAACCGATGTGCACTGACATGTCTGACTCGTTTGTCCCGGAAAAGCAGCTCCACCAATGTGGAAACATCTGCAAATGTCCAGAAAGATTTGGACATCTACATAAACAAAGGACTCCTGCAAATGTCTTCAGAATGTCTTCTGTCATGCACAGGCATATATATATATATATATATATATATATATATATATATATACGAGGTCTGTTAGAAAAGTATCAGACCTTTTTATTTTTTTCAAAAACCATATGGATTTGAATTACATGTGATTGCATCAGCCAAGCTTGAACCTTCGTGCGCATGCGTGAGTTTTTTCACACCTGTCGGTTGCATCATTCACCTGTGAGCAGGCTTTGTGTGAGCAGTGATCCACCCCTCTCATCGTTTTTTTATCGCGAATAAATGTCTGAACGATTTGGAGCTTTGCTGCATCAAATTTTTTCCAGAAACTGTGAGAGACCTCCAGGTGGACACCGTTCGGAAAATTAATATGGCTTTCAGGGACGATTTTATGGGGATTACACAGATTAAGGAGTGATCCAGATGGTTTAAAGACCGCCCACAACTGCTGAGAGCGCGCCGCGCTCCGAGCGCCGATCGACAGGCTGACACCCCGCTGAAACAACCAGATCATTTCCAACGTGAAGGCTTTGTTGATCCGGGACGTCGTCTGACTTTCACAAAAAGGCAGAAGGCGTGGACATCAGCCCTTTTTCGGCACATTCCACTGTTACAGGAGTTTTTTTCATGGAAAGAAAAGCGGAGGGATGCGCCATGGAGCCATTCATTACGCGGCACAAAACCACCTCCATGTTGGTCTCACAGAATGGCTTTCAGCTGGATTTCAGACGGCTGTTGGTTGCTTTTCAGTCGTGTGATTATCCGAGAAATTGAGCATGAGCTGGACATGCCCCAACATGTCCTGTGAGGCTTCATCAGGGTGTTGCTTTGCGCCATGCGGCTCCACCGCAACGCGCGGAATTCCACTCCTCTTTCATGACAAAAACTCCTGTAACAGTGGAATGTGCCGTTCATTTCTAAACTGGACGCTGTCTTGATCCGGTATGTCGTGTGACTAGCACAGGAACTGTGAAAAGACATGGACATCAGCACTTTTTCGGCACATTGAGACAGACGTGCGGAGGAGTTCCGCGCGTCGCTTGAACCCTCGTGGGCATACGAGAGTTTTTTCACACCTGTCGGTTACGTCATTCGCCTGTGGGCAGTCTTTGAGTGAGGAGTCGCCCACCCTCTCGTCGATTTTTTCATTGTTTAGGAATGGCTCAGAGACTGCTGCTTTGTTTGATCAAAGTTTTTTCAAAATTGTAAGGCACAACTGAGTGGACACCATTCGATAAATTCAGCTGGTTTTCGGTAAAACTTTTAACGGCTGATGAGAGATTTTGGTCTGGTAGTGTCGCCGTAAGGACGGCCCACGGTGCCTGACGGTGATCTGCGCTTCGAGGCGGCAGCGTCTCACCATTTCAAGTAGAAAACCTCCACATGTCAGGCTCTGTTGACCCAGGAAGTCGTCAGAGAACAAAGAACTTTCAGAAGAAGTCGGCATGAGGAGTTTATTCGGACATTCCATCGTTAACGGACATTTTGTAATGAAAGAATGTGCGGGCAGAGTCGCATGTCGGGCTGTACCCGACCGCGGGGGGTCGCGACAGGAAAAACACCTCCGTTGGAAACCTTAACGGGCAAGTTGGAACATGCCCAAGCTGTTAAACAATTTCTCAGTTACTCACTTGTTGAAAGCCATCAAAAGCCGCCTGAATTTTACAAATGGTTTTCAACACGAAGGTGTTTTTCCTGTCGCGGCGCACACAGATTCGCTGAGTCGTCACGGAAACAACTCGGCGAATTTGTGCGCATGTCTTTCATTACAAAATGTCCTTAAACAGTGGAATGTCCGCATAAAGTCCTCATGCCGGCCTCTTCTGAATCTTCTCTGTTCTCTCATGACGTCCTGGGTGAATTAAGCCTTAAATTAGGATGTTTTCAGGTCGAAACAGGCCGACGATAGTGCCTGGAAGTGCTGCACGACGTCCTGCTCCGTGGGAAGTCCTTACACTGACAGAAACACCCCATAATCTCTCATCAGCCGTTAAACCTTTCACCGAAAACCATCTTAATTTCTCGAATAGTGTCCACTCGGATATTCCTTACAGGTCCAGAAAAAATTTTGATAAAGCAACGCGCGCCGTCTCGAGCAGCGTGTGAAACAAAGGAATTCAGCCGAGAGGGCGGGACCACATCTCACTCAAGGCCTGCCCACAGGGAAATGACGTCACCGACACGCGTTAAAAAACTCACTTATGCGCACAAGGGCTCAAGCATGATTGGTGTAATCGCACGTCATTCAAATCCATATACCTTTTTAAAAAAAAAAGGTAGGATACTTTTCTAATAGACCTCGTGTGTGTATATATATATATATATATATATATATATATATATATATATATATATATATATATATATATATATATATATATATATATATATATATATATATATATATATATATATATATATACATACACACGCACACACACTTTTCCTTGCTGTTAAAATGATGGATGGGATAACAACTGCAGCTCCCATTGACTCTTTGCCTTTGTGACTTCAGCAGTGGTATATGAGACATGTGGGTTTGATTTTCATAATTTTGATGTGGCAGCGTTAATAGCCACTTTTGATTTACTTTGGGTTTAAAGGGTCAGAGTGGCAGTGTGTCATCTGTAAGGCACAGAAGCCGTGTCGAGCTCTTCCTGTGCTGTTTCTGCAGGGCCATCTGGACCATAATAACTTATTAGTGTGACTGGGCTCACTGTCATTAGCATCATGAATGATATTCATCACAATTACCATATCAGATGATGTCATTCATCACCACTCTTTGCTTCAACCTTGTGTTTTCAACATTAAAGCTACAGTGTGTAAAATTTAGATATATTTGAGAGACCATGGCTTTTATAATCATGTGTTCATTACTGTGTAATCACTGTATAACATGTTTTCATAAGCTTAGAATGAACCCTTCATATCTGAATGTGAGTGGGCCCCCTCATGAAGGCTGTCATGTTACACTGCTATGTTGATACACTCACCCAAAAGGGACATATTTACATAGAAGAAGACAAATCCATGGTTGCTCCCATATACACTGCCAACCTAATGATAGAATGACATATATGAAAGCTGGAGCGAGGACTCACACCTGGCCGTGTGTCGGCAAGGACCATGATGTGCCGTTACCAAAGAGGGCAAACAGCTGTGTCTGTGTCTCTTGGGTTTTGGGTTTTTATTTTTATTTCTTTGTTCTTTTTGTTTTCTTTTTGACTTTCTAGCCTCCACTTTCACTCAACACACACTGTAAGAGTCTTCCATGATGCATAACACAAAATGGCTGACACACAAAATGTCCTTGTATTTGGTCAAACTATCTGATCTTTTTACGGCTGTCTAATTTTGATAAAACCAATTAAAGTATTCACATCTATTTGGAAAAGAATCAGCATGATGGAACACTGATTATTGCACTGACATACACAGACACACACCTCTTAAGATTTTTTACATAACAACCTTGAACGCAATGCGAACAGACACTCGCCTACTTCACTTTTACAGCCAATCACATAGCCATTGATTCACAACAGGCTAAGGACCGCCCACCCACATGGTTACTTTGTGCCATTTTTTCCCTCTGTGTGTTAGATATGTACGGAAACCTCACTCTAGCTTTCATATATGTAACTCTATGGATCTAACAAGTTTGAGAACCCTAAATTTTGTGAAATGGAGAATCATACATCTTTCTTATCACAACAGCTTGACAGGAGGCAAACTCACAGCCAGCAACAACACAATGCAATCTGCAACTTCACCACTAGATTACACAAAGTCCCACACACTGGAGCTTTAAATATATTTAAAAATGCACACGCTGTGGATTGTTATCATGATCCTATTAATGGATACTGTATCATTCTTTAGTTCTCTGCTTCTTCTTAGCGAGTGTAGTGGGGTAAAAAACCTCACATCTCCATATGGCAGCACTCTGATCTCTTTCTCAGCATAGCTTTTGAGACACTGTAATATTTCAGGGCTGCCAGTGTGTGTGCATCACAGGAATGCACACCTTTTGTGACAAATAAAAAGACAAGGATGTTTGTAAGGGTTTTTTTTAAGGATGTTTGCTTCCATATGTCAGCTGGAAGTTGCTGTTGGTGTGCATGTTTGAACACACCTGCAAGAAGAGGCGAGAAATGGGTTGGAAAGAGAGATTCTTGGCACTGAATCATTCAGACTGATTTATCTTCCCACAAAGTGACTCACCATTTGTTGACCACACAATTCAAATTTTGAAGCAGCTACTAAAAAACAGGGTAAAGATGGGAGAGACAAATAATAAGAATCAGAATCAGAATCAGAAGAAGTTTATTGCCATTGCCCGCACCCATCTTGTGTGTTTTTTTAAGAGCTGACGTAACGTGAATTTCTCCACTGTGAGATCAACAAAGTCTTATCTTATCTTAAATCTGTGTTAGTGAGCATTTCTCCTTTGCCGAGATAATCCACCCCACCTCACAGGTGCAGCATTTCAAGATGTTGATTAGACAGCATGATTGCACAGGTGTGCCTTAGGCTGGCCACAATAAAAGGACACTCTAAAATGAGCAGTTTTGCTTTACTGGGGGGGGGTCAGAAAACCAATCAGTCTCTTATGTGACCACCATTTGCCTCACACAGTGCAACACATCTCCTTTGCATAGAGTTGAACAGGTTATTGATTATGGCCTTTGGAATGTTGGTCCTTTCCTCTTCAATGGCTGTGCGAAGTTGCTGGATATTGGCAGGAACTGGAACACGCCGTTGTATACGCTGATCCAGAGCATCCCAAACATGCTCAGTGTGTCACATGTCCAGTGAGTATACTGGCCATGCAAGAACTGGGATGTTTTCAGTTTCCAGGAGTTGTGTACAGATCTTTGCAACATGGGGCCGTGCATTATCATGCTGCAACATCAGGTGATGGCCATGGATGAATGGCACAACAATTGGCCTCAGGATCTTGTCACGATATCTCTGTGCATTCAAAATGCCTTCAATAAAATGCACCTGTGTTTGTTGTGCATAACATACATCTGCCATCTGCCCTGAAAAGTGAAAACTGGGATTCATCCACGAAGAGAACACCTGTCCAGTGTGCCAGATGCTATCGAATGTGAGCATTTGCCCACTGAAGACAGTCACAATGACGAATTGCGGTCAGATCGAGACCCCAATGAGGACAACGAGCATGCAGATGAGCTTCCCTGAGACAGTTTCTGACACTTTGTGCTGAAATTCTTTGGTTTTGCAAACCCATTGTTGCAGCAGCTGTCCGGGTGGCTGGTCTCAGAGGATCTTGGAGTTCAACATGCTGGATGTGGAGGTCCTAGGCTGGTGTGGTTACACGTGGTCTGCGGTTGTGAGGCCAGTTGGATGTTCTGTCAAATTCTCTGAAACTGTTGAGGGCATGCCCTGTTAGGCTTGTCTGGGCATTTTCTGTCTTTTTTATTGTCTTGCCTATCCCTTGGGGTTTTGTGTCATTGCATTGTCATTGCTTGCATTTGTGGTCAGTGCCTGGTGGATGTTTGCTTGTGACCATGCCCCTGTGTGATACACCTGTTGTGGATATGTTCGGTTATGCCATTGTCTGGTGTGGATCTGTGGGCATGCATCCTCCCTTTGGTCTGTGTTGGTGCTGTGTAATCCCCCCGTATCATGGTTGACTCTGTGTGCAAGTGTGTGTGTGTGTGTGTGTGTGGGTGGGTGGATGTGGGTGTGTGTATGAAAATGCATGTTCCTCTGCTGTCGCTCTCTGTCATATTTATGGCATATGTTTGCGTGGTCATTTCTGGTCTCATAGTCATCTTGTTTCTGTTTGACTGCTCATGTCACTCTGTCTCCTTGGGCCACAGCTCACCTTGCTTGTATTCTCCATGCTCATCAGTTTCACTGTGTATGTATTAAGTTGTCAGATTTTTCTCTGGTTCTCACTCTTTTTCCTTCCTGAGTTTAGTGTTTATTTTCTGTGTATATTCTTTGTCTTAGGTTTGTCATGTCTGTCTTCCCTTTCCGTGGTTCCTCATGGTCTTTGTGGTTTTGATCAGGGTTATTGGGTTTCTGCTTTACGTTCTACATGGTCTTTGTACTTCCAATATTGTCATGTTGATTTTTGTTTGTTGTAGAGTCATGTGGGGTCCTGACATTCCCTCCATCTCATGCCTTTTGTATTTTTATGTAATTATGCATTATATTTCCAGTTTCTTGGGTTCTTTGATTATTCTGTGTTCAGTACTTTCAGTACTTTTTGAGTTTGCATTCATCTCTATAGGCATACATTTTGTTGTGGGGTCATGGCTTTGTGTTATGTTCTGTCACTTGGGGATACCTTGGTTTTTGCTGCTCTGGTGTGTTTATTTTAGTTCCTCGCATGTCTTGGTTTTATTATTACACCTGTGAGCAATTAGTCCTGCTCATTATTTAAGCCACACTTTTGTATTAGCCTGTGCCAGTCGATTGGCTTTGTTTTCCTGCCACATGTCCTGTCCAGCTCCCTTGTTGCTAAAGCTTATAGTTAGGGCTGGATCGGGTGACCCTGAACCATCCCTTAGTTATGCTGCTATAGACTTAGACTGCTGGGGGGTTCCCATGATGCACTGAGTGTTTCTTTCTCTTTTTGCTCTGTATGCACCACTCTGCATTTAATCATTAGTGATTGATCTCTGCTGTCTTCCACAGCATGTCTTTTTCCTGAATCTCTCCCCTCAGCCCCAACCAGTCCCAGCAGAAGACTGCCCCTCCCTGAGCCTGGTTCTGCTGGAGGTTTCTTCCTGTTAAAAGGGAGTTTTTCCTTCCCACTGTCGCCAAGTGCTTGCTCACAGGGGGTTGTTTTGACTGTTGGGGTTTTTCTGTGATTATTGTATGGCTTTTGCCTTGCAATATAAAGCGCCTTGGGGCAACTGTTGTTCTGATTTGGCACTATATAAATAAAATTGATTTGATTTGATTTGATTTGTCCAGTCTGTAAGTGTTGCACCCTGCTGTGATTTTTGTGGGCTCTGTTTGGTTATTCCCTCATCTGCTTTCACACTTAGGCTGGAGTAGTTTTGTACGATTGTCATTTTGGTTCAACCTGTCACCATTGATACCACTGCCACCTCTTGACTGATTAAAGTACTTTGTTTTTTTGTTTGTTTGTTTGTTTTTTTGCCCTCAATCTTCTGTGTCTTCACCGTTTTGCATTTCGATTCCCTGTATGGCCCAAACAGTGAGAGAAACGCCTTTGGAGACAGGTTATGGTAGAGAAATTAATATTCAGTTTAACAGCTCTGGTGGACATTCCTGCAGTCAGCATGCCAATTTCACGCACCCTCAAAACTTGTGACATCTGTGGCATTGAGCTGTGTGATAAAACTGAACACTTAAGAGTGGCCTTTTATTGTAGCCAGCCTGAGGCACACCTGTGTAACAATCAGAGTGTCTAATCAGCATCTTGATATGCCACACCTGTGAGATTACCTCGGTAAAAGAGAAGTGCTCACTATTTAGACAGATTTGACAGATCCAAAAGACCTATTTTGTGTATACTGAAAATGTTTCAGATGTTTGTGTTCAGCTCATGAAAAATGACAGTAAAAACAAAAGTGTTGCATTTATATTTTTGTTCATTGTAAGTATTCAGCAAGCATTTTGTTCACTACTTACTTACTAAATGTTTAGCTAAATATGTAAGTACATATTTCTTGGGGGGGGCAAGGAAGAGTTTTCAATCTAAATGCCATGAAAAAGGTGAAGTAAAAACATGTCATAAAGTTTTGAACATAAGCTATTAATGTGAAGATGTAGTGCTTAAAAATAACATGCTATGCACGAGCAATGATGCACAGCAGAACATTTAACTGACAGTATGTTTTATGTTTTAAAAGTGATGTCACATTTTATGTCCATCCATAGTTTGACTTTGTCACTTTAAAATAACCTAAAGATAGATTTGTAAGAATAATGCTTTTGTTTATGTCAGTATGTCAATATCAATATTAATTATTTCCATCTTTAGAATAGGCTGCCGTGTACTTGTCATATGCCTTATTTTGTCTTCATTTCCATGTAATTATTGTCATACATCCAACACTTCATAGCATTTGTCGAGCACCTCAGAGCACTTACTGTCAGTGTTTTCAAATACAAATGCATTACGAGCCATTATTTCAAATGACAAGACCCTGATTGCTTCTCTCTGGAGTTGGAAGTTTGCTCCCCCACTGCTTTTTGATTGCCTTTTTGACAGCCTTTCCAATCTCCTCTCACAGCCTGGGTTTGTTTGGCTTGTTTACATATGCAACATGTGATTAAATTGAGGAACAAGCACACAGAGTTGTGTGACCACCGTGGTATTTAATGATCCCATGGTGGGAGAACAGAGTATTTTGTCCACCATTTGCCAGCATTTATTTTCAGTTTTCATTTTCCACGAGACAGTGAAACAATATAGCTCTTTTCTGCATAGCAGACTCTACTGATACACTGAATTTTGAGATCTCTTTACTACGTAGTGTCAGCCATTCAGCAATAAATGACCTGAATCATGATTCATGGCCACACAGAACATGCATGTTTCCACAGTTGGCACGCTAATGGAGCTGTCATGATGTTTCAGACAGGGCTCAACATAAGCATCTTTTTGAAGACTGATTCCATCATTATCTTCCTTCTTCGCATTGCTTTTCCCAGCCCGCTCTCTCTGTCACTGCACAATGATTCTTCCTGGATGTGGAGGCACTGAGGCAGGCAGAGAGGAGGAGGCTTGGCTTTGGGTCGTAATAATGGTGCTGGCTTCTATAGAAAGCCTAGAGGCAGCCAAATCGATATCTCCTGATGGCCAATTGTACTGTTCTCAGAGAGAGTGACAGAGGAACTTGACTTTCTATTGGCTGCTGCACTGTCTAGTGCTCTGGGTGCATTTTTCTAAAGTTTACATGTCTGTCAAGTTGAAGCGCCGGTTCTGTGGCACAATTACGTACACTTAATACTTTGGAGCAGAAAATCTTTCTGAATTGGGCTTTGTGTTGCTCGACAGTCAGCAAAATCCTGCTCTCTTCATTCTTGGAACACATGGTGTATGTGATGCTAAATGAGCTCTGATAAAGAACTGTGTAAATGTCACATTTGTTACTTCTGTCAAGGCAGTTGTGTTTTCAGTGCTGCTTCTCTCTTTATCTTTGAGAAGGATTATACAAAAATTGCTAAACCGATTTTCATGCAATGTAGTAAATAGGTGAGGTATGGGCCAAAGAGGAAACCTTTAACTTTTGGAGTGGATTGTGACAAAGAGGCCAGATGAAGGAAATTTGTTTCAATTTATTTAACAGTGCAAGAAGGGGATGTGCACCATCAGAAATAAATATACCACTCCAAAAAGTTAAAGGAACACGTTTTAATCAGAGTATAGCATCAAGTCATTTCAGCTTCTGGGATATTGAACTGGTCAGTTAAGTAGCAGAGGGGGGTGTACATCAGTTTCAGCTGCTTTGGTGTTAATTAAATTAACAACAGATGGACCAGAGGACTTTAGTCTTCTTCACAGACTAAAGTTAATTATGGAGTTCCACAAGGTTCTGTGCTAGGACCAATTTTATTCACTTTATATATGCTTCCCTTAGGCAGTATTATTAGACGGTATTGCTTAAATTTTCATTGTTACGCAGATGATACCCAGCTTTATCTATCCATGAAGCCAGAGGACACACACCAATTAGCTAAACTGCAGGATTGTCTTACAGACATAAAGACATGGATGACCTCTAATTTCCTGCTTTTAAACTCAGATAAAACTGAAATTATTGTTCTTGGCCCCACAAATCTTAGAAACATGGTGTCTAACCAGATCCTTACTCTGGATGGCATTACCCTGACCTCTAGTAATACTGTGAGAAATCTTGGAGTCATTTTTGATCAGGATATGTCATTCAAAGCGCATATTAAACAAATATGTAGGACTGCTTTTTTGCATTTACGCAATATCTCTAAAATCAGAAAGGTCTTGTCTCAGAGTGATGCTGAAAAACTAATTCATGCATTTATTTCCTCTAGGCTGGACTATTGTAATTCATTATTATCAGGTTGTCCTAAAAGTTCCCTAAAAAGCCTTCAGTTAATTCAAAATGCTGCAGCTAGAGTGCTGACGGGGACTAGAAGGAGAGAGCATATCTCACCCATATTGGCCTCTCTTCATTGGCTTCCTGTTAATTCTAGAATAGAATTTAAAATTCTTCTTCTTACTTATAAGGTTTTGAATAATCAGGTCCCATCTTATCTTAGGGACCTCGTAGTACCATATCACCCCAATAGAGCGCTTCGCTCTCAGACTGCAGGCTTACTTGTAGTTCCTAGGGTTTGTAAGAGTAGAATGGGAGGCAGAGCCTTCAGCTTTCAGGCTCCTCTCCTGTGGAACCAGCTCCCAATTCAGATCAGGGAGACAGACACCCTCTCTACTTTTAAGATTAGGCTTAAAACTTTCCTTTTTGCTAAAGCTTATAGTTAGGGCTGGATCAGGTGACCCTGAACCATCCCTTAGTTATGCTGCTATAGACGTAGACTGCTGGGGGGTTCCCATGATGCACTGTTTCTTTCTCTTTTTGCTCTGTATGCACCACTCTGCATTTAATCATTAGTGATTGATCTCTGCTCCCCTCCACAGCATGTCTTTTTCCTGGTTCTCTCCCTCAGCCCCAACCAGTCCCAGCAGAAGACTGCCCCTCCCTGAGCCTGGTTCTGCTGGAGGTTTCTTCCTGTTAAAAGGGAGTTTTTCCTTCCCACTGTAGCCAAGTGCTTGCTCACAGGGGGTTGTTTTGACCGTTGGGGTTTTACATCATTATTGTATGGCCTTGCCTTACATTATAAAGCACCTTGGGGCAACTGTTTGTTGTGATTTGGCTCTATATAAAAAAAAA